>NC_058134.1:178093146-178149555 GCF_016433145.1 Gracilinanus agilis
GACTCGAAACTACCACACCAATGCAACTACCAACAATTTGGAAATTGGTCTTGATCAAGGACACATGACAAAACTAGTGGAAATGCGCATGGGTAGGGGGGGCGCGGGGGGGGGGGTTGAAGGGGAAAGGAGGAGCATGAATCATGTAACCATGTTAAAAATGAATATTAATAAATGTAAAAAAAAATTTCTAACGTAATGGCATTTATGCTATAATGAGAATGGTGATAGAAAATAGAGGAGGTATCTCCTCAGAAATGAAACAAATTTATCACAATTCTAGTTTCATTGGAGAATGGAAGAATTACTGAAAAAGGGGGTGAAATTATAGAAAGATTTAATTCTGCCCATGTCAAACAGACCACATCTGCAACAATGTGTATAACTCAGGGCACCATACTTTCAGGATAATGAGAAGCTGGAACATATCCCAAGGCATTAGCAGGAGGATCTGATATCATGTTATTCAAGGACTTAATGAAGAAATGACAACTTTAGTTTTGAGAAGACTCTGAGTATCTGAAAGTGATATGTTATCTGTCTTCAAGTATTTGCAGAACTCTTTGAAAAATAGAAGAGGTGCTACACTTGTTCTGCTTGTCTAGTCAGTAGCCAAACAGACACTGGGAAGGAGCTATATAAAAAGAAAAAGTCCTGACAATTCATATTGCCCAAAAATGGAATGGGCAGTCCCTGGAAGAAGTAGAATCCTTCTGACTAGAAATATTCAAGCAAAGACTAAATGATCACTTATCAGGCTTATTGAACAAGAGATTACTTGACCATCTCTGAAGGGCTTGTCTCTTCTAATTGAGAGATTCTGTGAAATAAGGTAAATGTGCAGAAGACAGCAATGTAATGTTCAGCATATAAGATATACTCCATATAAACAATTCTTTTTTCTCTAAAGTGAATGGTTGAAAAAGATTACATATATATATATATATATATAAATAAAAACCATCAATAATCATCATATGCAATGGGGATAAATTAGAAGCCTTCCCAATAAGACCAGGAGTGAAACAAGGATGCCCATTATCACATACTCTAGTATTTAACATTGTACTAGAAACAGTAGCAGTAGCAATCAGAGAAGAAAAAGAAATTGAAGGTATTAAAATAGGCAATGAGGAGACTAAGCTATCACTCTTTGCAGATGATATGATGGCCTACTTAAAAAATCCTAGAGACTCAATTAAAAAGCTAGTAGATATAATCAACAATTTTAGCAAAGCTGCAGGATACAAAATAAATGCACATAAATCATCAACATTTCTATATATTTCCAACACATCACAGCAGCAAGTTAGAAAGACAAACACCATTTAAAATCACCCTAGGCAATATAAAATACTTAGGAATCTATCTACCAAAACAAACACGGGAATTATACAAACACAACTACAAAACACTTACCAAACATTTAAAACTAGATCTAAACAATTGGAAAAACATCGATTACTCATGGGTAGGATGAGATAACGTAATAAAAATGACCATTCTACCCAAATTAATTTACTTATTTAGTGCCATACCTATCAAACTACCAAAAAATGTTTTTAATGAATTAGAAAAACTATAACAAAGTTCATTTGGAAGAACAAAAGACCAAGAATATCAAGGGGAAAAAAAACCGTGAAGGAAGGTGGCCTAGCAGTACCAGATATTAAACTATACTATGAAGCAGCAGTCATCAAAATGATATGGTACTGGCTAAGAGACAGAAGGGAGGATCAGTGGAACAGACTTGGTGTAAGTGACGTCAGCAAGACAATATATGATAAAACCAAAGAGTCCAATTTTTGGGACAAAAATCCACTATTTGACAAAAACTGCTAGGAAAATTAGAAAATAATATGGGAGAGATTAGGTTTAGATCAATATCTCACACCCTACACCAAGATAAATTCAGAATGGGTGAATGACTTGAATATAAAGAAGGAAACTATAAGTAAATTAAGTGAACACAGAATAGGATACTTGTCAGATCTCTGGGAAAGGAAAGATTTTAAAACCAAACAAGAGTTAGAGAAAATTACAAAATCTAAAATAAATCATTTGAATTATATTAAATTTAAAAGTTTTTGTACAAACAAAAACAATGCAACCAAAATCAGAAGGGGAAAAACAAACTGGGAAAAAAATCTTTATAACAAAAAACTCTGACAAGGGTCTAATTACTCAAATATATAAGGAGTTAAATCAATTGTATAAAAAAATCAAACCATTCCCCAATTGATAAATGGGCAAGGGACATGAATAGGCAATTTTCAGGAAAAAAAATCAAAACTATCAATAAGCACATGAGAAAGTGTTCTAAATCTCTAGTAATTAGAGAAATGCAAATCAAAACAACTGTGAGGTATCACCTCACACCTAGCAGATTAGCTAATATGACAGTGAAGGAAAGAAATAAATGTTGGAGGGGATGTGGCAAAATTGGGACATTAATGCATTGCTGGTGGAGTTGTGAATTGATCCAACCATTCTGGATGGCAATTTGGAACTATGCCCAAATAGCTCTAAAAGACTGCCTGCCCTTTGATCCAGCCATACCATTGCTGGATTTACACCCCAAAGAGATCATAGATAAAAAGATTTGTAAAAAAATATTTATAGCCATGCTTTTTGTGGTGGCAAAAAACTGAAAACAAGGATATGCCCATCAATTGGAGAATGGCTGACCAAATTGGTATATGTGTTGGTGATGGAATACTATTGTGCCCAAAGGAATAATAAACTGGAGGAATTCCATGTGAACTGGAAAGACCTCCAGGAATTGATGCAGAGTGAAAGGAGCAGAGCCAGAAGAAATTTGTACACATAGACTGATACACTGTGGTAAAATTGAGTGTAATGGACTTCTGTATTGGCAGCAGTGCAATGACCCAGGACAATTCTGAGGGATTTATGTAAAAGAATGCTGCCCACATTCAGAGGAAGAACTACAGGAATGGAAACACAGAAGAAAAACAACTGCTTGAACACATGGGTTGATGCAGACATGATTGGGGATGTAGACTCGAAATGACCACAACCAATGCAACTATCAACAATATGGAAATAGGTCTTGATCAATGACACATGTTAAAACCATGGAAATGCGCATCAACTTTGGGGGGGGGTGGGTGAAGGGTAGAGTAAAAACATGAATCATGGAACCATGGAAAAATTTTCCAAAAAATAAAAATTAAAAAAAAAAAAAGATTATATGTGGGTAGAGAACAATAACCAATTAGCTTCTGGCACTACAATGTGTAAGGTCTTCATATATAGTCCCACTTTGTAGGGTAGCTTGACACAATGGGGATGTTATCAAGGGACCCCAATATAAAGAATAGTTCAGCTGTTTCATCAGTCAAGGAGCCCATTCCTTCTAATCTTCCAAATATTAAACAGTAATAGTTAGGTATTTATTGTTTATACACATTTGATTTCATCCTTCACACAACTGCAAAATAATCTTCCTCAGGCATAGATTTAAAAAAACCACATTACTCTCATACTCAAAAACTTGAGTAGTTAAATATTCCCCTATGTTAAAATTCAAAATCCTCAGTGATTTAAAAATTTCTAAAATCTAGCTCCAACCTAGTCTTTTATCTTTCTAACTCTTGCTGCTGTGATGTGTTGGAAATATATAAAAATGCTGATGATTTATGTGCATTTATTTTGTATCGTGAAACTTTGCTAAAGTTGTTTTTTATTTCTACTAGCTTTTTTGTTGAGTCTCTAGGATTTTTTAAGTAGACCATTATATCATCTGCAAAGAGTGATAGCTTAGTCTCCTCAATGCCCATTTTAATACCCTCAATTTATTTTTCTTCTCTAATTGCTACTGCTAGTGTTTCTAGTACTATGTTAAATAATAGAGGTGTTAATGAGTATCCTTGTTTCATGATCTTATTGGGAAGGCTTCTAATTTATCCCCATTGCATATGATGCTTGTTGATGGTTTTAGATATATAGTGTTTATTATTTTTAGGAAAGACCCTTCTATTCCTATACTTTTTAGTGTTACCAATAGGAATGGGTGTTATATTTGGTCAAAGGCTCTTTCAGCATCTATTGAGATAATCATGTGATTTTTGTTTGTCAGTTTGTTGATATAGTCAATTATGTGGATGGTTTTACTAATGTTGAACCACCCTTGCATTCTTGGTATAAATCCCACCTGATCATGATGAATAATTCTCTTGATCACTTGTTGGAGTCTTTTTGCTAGTATTCTATTTAAGATTTTTGCATATATGTTAATTAGGGAGACTGGTATGTAGTTTTCTTCCTCTGTTTTTGGTCTGTCTGGCTTTGGAATCAGTATCATATTTGTGTCATGAAAGGAATTTGGTAGGCCTCCTTTGCTTATTATTTCAAATAATTTGTATAATATTGTGATTAGTTGTTCTTTGAATGTTTGATAGAATTCACTTGTGGATCCATCAGGCCCTAATGATTGTTTCTTAGGAGTTCTTTGATGGCTTGTTCAATTTCTTTTTCTGATATTGTATTATTTCTTCTACTGTTAATCTAGGTAATTTATATTTTTGTAAAAAATAGGAAAGAAGAAAACCAAATTATCAGTATCAAAGATGAAAAGGGAGACCTCACCTCTAGTGAAGAGGAAATTAAGGCAATCATTAAAAACTATTTTGCCCAATTATATAGCAATAAATATAACAATATAGGTGATATGGGTGAATATTTACAAAAACATAAATTGCCTACTCTTTTAGCTTAACTCTTAAGAGTTAGAAAACTTGAGCTCAGATCAAGCTTCAGACACTTACTAGTTGTATGATCCTGGAGAAGCTATTTAACCTATTTTTGCCTTAGTTTTCTCAACTAGAAAATGGGAATACTAAAAGTACCCATCCTATAGGGTTGCTGTGAAGATCAAATGGGATAACAGTTATAAAGCACTCAGCAGAGTTCCTGGCAGAGTAGGCACTTAATAAATGCTTGTTCTCTGCTTCCTTTCCACTCTTATTTTTTGTTAGTGTTCTTCACCAATTCTGTTATAGCCACACTAGACTACTAGAGTTTCCCCCCCTCCTGTACTGATGCATTTGTACAAGTTGTTCCCAAAACCTACAATATACTTCCTCTTCATCTCCCTCTCTCCAAAGATTCTATTAAATAATTAATAGAAAAATTAAGTAAAGTAGCAGAATAAATTAACTCACAAAACGCAAAGTGTTTCTATACATTATCAGGAAAACCTAACAAAATGATGAAGAAAATTAAATTCCTTTCAAAATTACCATTGAGTTCATAAAACATCTGAGAGTCCACATACCAAGACTTATGCAGTAATTGTAACCACAACTATAAAGCAATATTTACAGCAATAAAAGAAGACTTAATTGGAGATGAATTAATTGCTCATGGTTGGGTTGGCAACTTAATAAAAATAACACTGCCTAATTAATTTACAGATTCAGTGCCATACTAATCACACTACCAAAGGATTACTTTATAATAAAATTAACCTGAAGAGACAAAGTATCAAGAATCTCAAGACAAACCATGAATAATGTAAGGAATGAGGGTTAGCTAGTAGTATTGGATCTCAAAATATACTACAAAGCTGTAATTATAAAAATAATGCACTACTCTAAAAAAATAGACAAGTTGATCAATGGAAGTGAGGAGGCATATAAGATCCAAAAGGAAGTAAACAAAGTAGGACAGTGTTTGGTAAAACTGAGGACACAAATTACTGAGTTGAGGATTCAGTGATCACAAAAATTACTAAGAAAAATTTAAAGTAGTCACAAAAAAAAAAAAACACCTCACACCATATACCACAACAAGTTCCAAATGCATTCATGTCCTAGGTATTAAAAGTCATATTATAATGAAATTAAATAAGGGAAGGAAATAGGCTTCCAAACTATGGACAGGGAAAGGGGACTTGACCAAACAGGGAATAAAAAGGATCACAGAAGATAAAATGGGCAATGTTGAATATATAAAATTTAAAAGGTTCTGCATAAAGGCAATGTGGCTAGAAAAAGAAAAGAAAAAAGTGAATTTTGAAAAAATAATTGGAATGAATTTCAGTGATAAAAGTCTAAAATTGAAAAGTATATAGCAAAAAAAAAAATAGCAAAAAAAAAACTGTCCAAAGAATATGAACAGGAAGTTCTGAAAAGAAAAAATCCAAATTACAAAAAGTCATATAAAAGCTCTAAATCACTTATAAGAGAAATGCAAATTAAGACTGAGATCCTCCCTCACACTTATCAGATTTTGAAAGATGACAAATATGGAAAATCATAATTACTAGAATATCTGTGGGAAGACAGGTACACAAATACACTGCTGGTGGAGCTGTGAACTAGAAAATCATTCTGGAAAGCATTTGGAATTATGTCCTAAAAGTCACTATACCATGCCTATCCTTTGTCCTAGCAATACCACTAGTAGACATATACTCCAAAGAACTATGAGAAAGAAGAAAAAGATCCATATGTGTATACAGAGTAGCACTTATTGTAGAAAAGAAGTGGAAACAAAGGTAGCAACTATCAACTGGGGAATGGCTGAATAAATTATGTCATATGAATAATAATAGAATATCATATTCCATTAATTAAAAATTACTAAATAGATGAAATTTATATGAACTTAACATAGGGTGAAGTGAACATAACCAGCAACTATTTATACAGAAACTATGGAAAACAACTTTGAAAGATTTAAGGATTCTAATCAGAGCAACAACCAATAATGACTTCAGAAGAGTAAAGATGTTGTATACCATCTACTTCTTGGTGGAGAGGATTTAGATGCAAAAAAGGAGGTATAAATTTCTAGATACAATTCAATGCAACACAAATATTTATCTACTTTGTAAGCAAAGGGTGGTTTTTATCTGTGGATATTAATGATAGTGTTGTCTTTTTTTTTTTTTTCCCCAAAAGAGAAGAGACGAAAAGGGCATCAATGAAAATATCTGAAAAATTCACAGAAATTACTTGAGGTTGACAGGGGTATTCACAAGCAAAGCAATAATGGCAACAGTGCACTACATTTTAAAAAAAAATCAAAGGAAAAGTTATATATATATATATATATACATATATATATATTTGCAGTTTCATGTAAAATCTCTATTTCCTGGCCTTCTATGTGTAGGAGAATGTTTAAGTTTCTTATTATTTTCTAGTTCATAATGAAATTTATATTTTTAGAAATCATACAAAAAGAAAATTATTTGGAGTAACAATAAAGTCCTACATCATGTTGCTATACTATCAATCAGTGCTTCATCTTTAAATAATAACTGTCTTCTATATACAAGGAACAGTGCTAGATATGGGGGAATCAAAGTTCTTCCCTCAAACAGCTTACATTCTACCAAGGAACACAACAAGAAATGTACATTTATAATGCAATTCAGGGAATGAGATTAGGAAAATGTCAGATAAAGAACTTTCAAGAAAAAGTGAAGAGGGGGAAAAAGGTATTTAAAACCACAGAGATTAGGAAAAGCTTCACAAAGGAAGTAGCAACCTCAGGTGAGTCAAAGTAATAAAAAGATGTGAATTACAGAGATAAAGGGGAATGCATTCCAAGAACAAGAAATTTTATAAGGCTTTTCATAAAAGTACACAGGTAGGAGATAGAAGGTAGGTTCAAGGAACAGTTAGTACTCCAGTTCTGTTAAACAGATTGACCCAAAAGTCTTAGTGTAATATTAAGCTTTAATATCCTATATCTCTGTGTGATCCATTTACAGGTGTTGGGTGCTTTCCCATGAAGCATTATACCTTCCAGTATTTTTTTAAAATTTTTAATAGAAAAATTTTACATGGTTACATGATTCATGTTCTTTCTCTCTCCTCCACCCACCCCACCCCCACCCCCATAGCTGACATGTATTTCCACTGGGTTTTACATGCATCATTGATCAAGACCTATTCCATATTATTGATACTTGCAGTGGGGTGGTTGTTTAGAGTTTATATTCCAAATCATATCTGCATCAACCCACGTATTCAAGCAGTTGTTTTTCTTCTGTGTTTCTACTCCCACAGTTCTTCCTCTGAATGTGGATAGCGTTCTTTTTCATGAGGCCCTCAGAATTGTCCTGGATCATTGCATTGCTGCTAGTAGAGAAATCCACTACTTTTGATTTTTTGTAAGTGTTATCAGTCTTTGTGTATAATATTCTGCTGGTTCTGCTCTGCTCCTTTCACTCTGCATTAATTCCTGGAGGTCATTCCAGTTCACATGGAATTCCTCCAGTTCATTATTCCTTTGAGCAAAATAGTATTCCATCACCAGCAGATATCACAATTTGGTAAGCCATTCCCCAATTGAAGGGCATATCCTCATTTTCCAGTTTTTTGCCACCACAAAGGGTGCAGCTATAAATATTTTTGTACAAGTCTTTTCCCCTATGATCTCTTTGGGGTATAAACTCACCAATGGTATGGTTGCATCAAAGGGCAGGCAGTCTTTTAGTACCCTTTGGGCATCGTTCCAATTTGCCATCCAGAATGGATATTCACAACTCCACCAGCAATGCATTAGTGTCCCAATTTTGCCACAACCCCTCCAACATTTATTACTTTCCTTTGCTGTCATGTTAGCCAATCTGCAAAGCCTGAGGTGGTACCTCAGAGTTGTTTTGATTTGCATTTCTCTAATTACAAGAGATTTAGAACACTTTTTCATGTGCTTATTGATAGCTTTAATTTCATTATCTAAAAATTGCCTATTCATGGCCCTTGCCCATTTATCAATTGGGGAATGCTTGATTTCTTTTTTTTTTTTTTTTTTAATTTTTTTTTTAAACCCTTAACTTCTGTGTATTGACTTATAGGTGGAAGATTGGTAAGGGTAGGCAATGGGGGTCAAGTGACTTGCCCAGGGTCACACAGCTGGGAAGTGTCTGAGGCCGTATTTGAACCTAGGACCTCTTGTCTCTAGGGCTGGCTCTCAATCCACTGAGCTACCCAGCTGCCCCTGCTTGATTTCTTTTACAATTGATTTAGCTCCTTATATATTTGAGTAATTAGATCCTTGTCAGAGTTTTTTGTTATAAAATTTTTTTTCCCCAATTTGTTCATTCCCTTCTAATTTTGTTGCATGGGTTTTGATTGTACAAACCCTTTTAAATTTAATGTAATCAAAATTATTTATTTTACATTTTGTAACTTTTTTAAACTCTTATTTGTTTTTGAAATCTTTCTTTTCCCAGAGATCTGACAAATATCCTATTTTGTGTTCACCTAATTTACTTATACTTTTCTTCTTTATATTCAAGTCATTCATATCCATTCTGAATTTATCATGGTATAGGGTGTGAGATGTTCATCTAAATATAATCTGTCCCATACTATTTTCTAATTTTCCCAGCAGTTTTTGTCAAATAGTGGATTTTTATCCCAAAAGCTGTGATCAGTGGGTTTATCATAGACTGTCTTGCTGATGTCACTTTTCCAAAGTCTATTCTACTGATTCTCCCTTCTGTCTCTTAGCCAGTACCACATTATTTTGATGACCACTGCTTTATAGTACAGTTTAAGATCTGGTACTGCTAGGCCATGTTCCTTCACATTTTTTTCATTATTTCCCTTGATCTTCTTGATCTTTTGTTTGTCCAAATGAACTTTGTTATAGTTTTTTTCTAATTCGGTAAAGAAGTTTCTTGGTAGTTTGATTGGTATGGCACTAAATAAGTAAATTAATTTGGGTCGAATGGTCATTTTTATTATGTTAGCTCGTCCTACCAATGAGCAATCAATTTTTTTCCAATTGTTTAGATCTAGTTTTAATTGTTTGGAAAGTGTTCTGTAGTTGTGTTTGTATAATTCCTGTGTTGTTTTGGTAGATAGATTCCTAAGTATTTTATATTGTCTAGTGTGATTTTAAATGGCATTTCTCTTTCTAACTCTGGTTGCTGAGATGTGTTGGAAATATATAGAAATGTTGATAATTTATGTGCATTTATTTTGTATCCTGTAACTTTGCTAAAGTTGTTGATTATTTCCACTACCTTTTTAGTTGATTCTCTAGGATTTTTTAAGTAGACCATCATAACATCTGCAAAGAGTGATAGCTTAGTCTCCTTATTGCTCATTTTAATACCTTCAATTTCTTTTTTTTCTCTAATTGCTACCACTAGTGTTTCTAGGACAATGTTAAATAATAGAGGTGATAATGTTTAACTCTTGATCTTATTGGGAATGCTTCTAATTTATCCCCATTGCATATGATGCTTGTTGATGGTTTAAGATGTATAGTTTATTATTTTTAGGAAAGGCCCATCTATTCCTATATTTTCTAGTGTTTTCAATAGGAATAGATGTTGTATTTGGTCAAAGGCTTTTTCAGCATCTATTGAGATAATCATATGATTTTTGTTGGTTTGCTTGTTGATATGGTCAATTACATGGATGGTTTTCCTCATATTGAACCATCCTTTCATTCCTGGTATAAATTCCACCTGCTCATAATGAATAACTGTTATAAGGAATTACTGGGACAAAACGGAAATCATCTTGACTGACAGGATCGTCGGTGGAAGACCTCGGAATGTACCCAGTCGGTGTGAGCAAAGGCCAAAAGGCAGTTGGATACAACCTTAAAAATTAACCAACATGTACAGCACAACCCAGATCATTCTGAAGCATTCTTGGGTGGAGGGAGGTTCAAGAGGGTGGGCAGGCATCTGTACCTGCAATCTAGCTTCCTTGCTTGAAAGACCTAGAGAACTATCATACCTGCTGGCAATAAAGCTGAGAGAGAACAATATTATAATCATTTAAGAAGAACATCAATAGCCTTCCCTATCCTTTGATTTGGCTCTAGCCAGGTCAAGCCAGGGTTAGTGAGAGGGTGAAGAAGCTCCAGCCTATCATTGATCTACCAGCATCTACAATTTCTGATCACCTACTTTATACTAGCTTAGATTTAGCATCCCTAAAGCCTCTTACCTCATTCCTTGTTCCTGACCCCTTGTTAAGTGAGAAATAAACCTTGTTAATAAGTTCAACCAAAGATTGGAGTACCTTTCCTAATTAGTAACGATCTGAGACTAGTAGGAAGGGGAACCTTATTTCACACAGTCAGAATTTCAGTGTTATTTATCTAGCATAAATACCAGCCCATACCAGCAATCAACCCAACCCCAAGTCAAGAGGCTAGAGGAGTTGTGAACACACTCCCAGCTCCTTCTTGGTTACTTGACTTGGGCAACAATGAAAGGAGACAGCTTGGCAGGCTCAGTCCAGCAGAGCCTGTCAGGCTGAGGGGAGCACAGCCCTCTTCATCCAGTATCATAAAGCAGCTGCTGCCAGTTTGTGCTCCTCCCTCATTGCTCTCTCATATTTTTTAACATAACCCTTGTAATCACTTGCTGGAGTCTTTTTGCCAGTATTCTATTTAAGATTTTTGCATCTATATTCATTAGGGAGATTGGTCTGTAGTTTGCTTTCTCTGTTTTTGCTCTACCTGGCTTTGGGATCAGTACCATATTTGTGTCATAAAAGGAATTTGGCAGAGCTCCTTCTTTGCTTATTATGTCAAATAGTTTGTACAGTATTGGAATTAGTTGTTCTTTGAATGTTTGATAGAATTCACTTGTGAATCCATCTGGTCCTAGGGATTTTTTCTTAGGGAGCTCTTTGATGGTTTGTTCAATTTCTTTTTCTGATATGTTGCATTATTTAAGTATTCTATTTCTTCTGCTGTTAATCGAGGCAATTTATATTTTTGTAAAAATTCATCCATATCACCTAGATTGCTATATTTATTGCCATATAATTGGGCAAAATATCTTTTAATGATTTCCTTAATTTCCTCTTCATTAGAGGTGGGGCCTCCCTTTTCATCTTTGATACTGATAACTTAGTTTTCTTCTTTCCTTTTTTTATTAGATTGACCAGTATTTTGACAATTTTATTTGTTTTTTCAAAGTACTAGCTTCTGGTCTTATTTATTAATTCTATAGTTTTTTTACTTTTGATTTTATTAATTTCTCCTTTAATTTTTATGATCTCTAATTTAGTTTTCATCTGGGGATTTTTAATTAGTTCCCTTTCTAGTTTTTTGTTCTGCATGACCAATTCTCCCTAATTTGTTAATATGTGAACTCAAGGATACAAATTTTCCCGTAAGTACCGCTTTGGCTGCATCCCACAGATTTTGGTAGGATCATCATTGTCATTCTCTCCTATGAAATTATTGTTTCTATGATTTGTTCTTTAACTAACTGATTTTGGAGAATCATATTATTTAGTTTCAAATTAATTTTTGAGATTTGCCTATCCATGTACCTTTATTAATTATTTTTATTGCATTATGATCTGCAAATGTTGCATTTATTATTTATGCTTTTTTGCATTTATTTGCCATGTTTCTATACCCTATTACATGGTCTATCTTTGTGAATGTACCATGACCTGCTGAAAAGAAGGTATATTCCTTTTCATTCCTATTTATTTTTCTTCACATATCTATTAACTCTAATTTTCTAAGATTTTATTCACCTCTCTTACCTCGTCCTTATTTATTTTTTGGTTCTATTTATCTAGATCTGATAGGGGAAGGTTCAAGTCTCCCATTAGTATAGTTTTGCTATCTATATTCTCCTTGAGCTCTGACAGTTTCTCCTTTAGAAATTTGGATGCTATAGTATTTGGTGTATACATGTTGAGTATTGATATTTTCTTCACTGTCTATACTGCCTTTTATCAGGATGTAATTACCTTCTCTATCTCTTTTAACCACACCTATTTTTACTTTGGCTTTGTCAGATATCATGATTACAACTCCTGCCTTCTTTTTCTCAGTTGAAGCCCAATAGATTTTGCTCTAGCCTTTTATTTTTTACCCTATGTATGTCTACTTGCCTCATGTGTGTTTCTTGTAGACAACATATGGTAGGATTTTGGTTTCTAATCCACTCTATTTGCTTCTGTTTTATTCGCGAGTTCATCCCATTCACAGAGTTATAATTATCAACTGTATATTCCCTGACATTTTGATTCCCTCTCCTTCTCCTGTCCTTTCTTCTTTCACTATTTCCTTCTATAGCAGTGTTTTGTTTTTAATAAGTCCCCCTAATCCTCTCCCTTATTTTACTTCTCTTTCTCCCCTCTCCCTTCTTATTGCCCCCTTATTTTTCTTTAGGGTCTTTTAAGCTATCCAACACACTCTCCATCCCCAGTATTGCTTCTCTCCCCACCAGTCCATCTGTTATCCTTCTATTTCTCTATAGGGCATGAATCAATTCTCTGCCCCAAAGGATCTGATTGTTCTTCCCTTTTTGAGTTAATTACAATGCACTTTATAATTAAGTTTTTCCTGTCTCCAATCTCTTTACCCTTCCAGTGTATTGCTTCCCAAATGCACTTCTTTTTGGAATATTAATTTACTCCATTTTATATCTTTTCCCATTTCTCTTAACATTATCCTCTTTTTTTACCTCTAGTTTTATATATATTTATACATACATACATATATACATATGTATATATGTATCTTGACGTTATATCCTATACAGTTTATTTCTGTTCCCTCTGAGTATATTTCTTCTAGCTACCCGGATGATAATAACAGTTTTTAAGAGTTACCAATATCATCTTTTCTTATAGGGATACAAATAATTTAAACTTACTGGGTCCCTTAAAAAAAGGTCGTCCCACCCACCCCCTCCCCCAATGACTTTTTGGTGATTCTCTTGAGTTCTGTGTTTGGATAGCAAAATCTGTTCTTTTCTTTATAAATGCTTGGAAGTCTTCACTTTTATTAAATGACTACACTTTCCCCTATAAGAATATAGTCAATTTTGCTAGATAGTTGATTCTTGTTTGTAGACTCAGCTCTTTTGCTTTCTGGAATATTATATTCCATGCCTTCCGTTCCTTCAGTGTAGATGCAGCCAGGTCCTGTGTTATCCTAACTGTAGTTCCCTGGTATCTGAATGACTTCTTCTTAGAAGCTTGTAATATTTTTTCCTTGGTCTGGTAGTTTTTGAATTTGGCTATAATATTCCTGGAAGTTGTGAGTTGTGGATTAAATGTAGAATGTGATCTGTGGTTTCTTTCAACTCACTTTTCCCTCTTGTTCGAGAATGTTAGGGCAGTTTTCTTGAATAATTTCCTGTAGGATGATGTCCAGGCTTTTTCTTTTGTCAGGATGTTCTGGTAGACCAATAATTCTTAAATTGTCTCTCCATGATGTTTTCCAGATCTGATGTTCTGCCAATGAGGTGTTTCATAGTTTCCTCAAATTTTTCATTCTTTTGATTTTGTTTTATATAGATTCTTGCTGCCTTGTGAAGTCATTTGCTTCTAGTTGTTGAATTCTAATTTTTAAAGACTGAATTTCATCCCTGGCTTTTTGGTCATCCTTCTCCTTCTGATCTGATTTTCTTTGTAGGTCATCTTTCATCTTCTTTCCCTCATTTTCAAGCTAGTCAATTTTGGCTTTCAAGACACTATTTTCTTGTTTTAGTTCATGTATTTTCTTTTCCCAATTGTCTTAAGCCTCTCTTAATTGTTTTTTTAATTGTATTTTGAGTTCTTCCAAAGCCTGTGTCCAATTCACTGGAGTTTCTGTGTTTTTGCTTGGAGTTCCATGATCTTCTTCTGTTTCATTTGTTATTTGTTCATTTCCTGGAAAGAAGCTGTCAATTGTAATTTCTTTTTCTTTTTCTGTTGTTTACTCATATTTTTTCCTTCTTTCCCTCCTGTAATTGGCTGTACTCTTGCTTCTTTAATTATTCGCTGAATCTTTGGATTTGGGCTATTTTGTCCTGAATGAGCACTTTCTCTGCTCTGCTGGTTGATTAGGTTAAGCAGATGGTTTTAATGAGCTTTGATGTAAGATCTTCCCCAGCTGGCAACAGAAGTTTGTAGGTACTTTCTCTGCAGTCTATGGGGGAGGGGTGTTGGAGTTTCCTGCCCTCTGAAGACTTATCTGTCCTATTGATGGGATTAAGTCAGGGTGGGGGTTGATCTGTAGAGATTGACATGCCCTGAGGCTAAAACCTTGAGGGGGGGGGGGGGAGAGAATGGAGTGTTTTCCCTGTGTCTAGGTTGCCCTCTCTGTGTTTCTCCTCTTGTCGCCTCCTTGACCTCTGTGTTCAATGCCTAGAGCCCAGCTCAGCTGTGCCAGCAAGGCCCTCTCTCTGGACTAGTGTGTTTGCCCACCCAGAGATTCCAGGAGCCCCTGGAGACTCAGTATAGCACGTGGGGGAGGGGTCCTGGTAATCTCCTTCTTCCTAACACTCAAACCCAACAGTTCAAGAATTCAGGCCTTTTCCTTGGTGTACCTCTTGAGCTGTGTCCAGCAGGAGGATCCTTCAATTCTTTCCTGTTGTTAGATTTGGTTTTCTTTCCCCTAGAAGCTCTTTGTTTTTTTATCTCGGTGTGGAAGGGTTTGGAGGTCTGAAGTTTTGCTCCATCTAAGCCACCATCTTTCCAGAATCCTCTACCTTCTAGTATTGATCAGAACATATTTCACATTCATTTAAGCACAGAAATTTGTTTAAAAAATGGATAAAGGCATTGTGATTATAAAAAAAAGTTAGAATTTGCTACATAGTAGGTCACTTTATTAAGACTGTATATCTACAGCTGGTTACTGGTGTGTCTGTGTATGAGTGTGTCCATATGTTCAAAATAATGAGTCTTCTTCCCTCATTAAGCATGATATATATATATACACACACACACACACACACATATACATATATATGTTTATTTTTTCCCAAAGAAATAATTATATAGGCTGAATGCTAGGAGCTAAGATGGTAGAATAAAGGAATCTGCACTACCTTAATCCCTCAATATACAAACAAAAAAATAATTAATTGCCTCAAAACAAAAGAAAGCAGGAGGAACACGTTTTCGTGAAGTAAGGAGAGAATAGCCCAGGCAACACAGTATCTGTGGGAACCAACAGAACTTGGATCACTCCAACAAGCTGCTACTACACCAGAGGTAACAAAGCCACAGAATGGGAAAGAACCCTGCCCAAGACACAACAGAGATATAGAAATCCAAGAATGCAAGGTGGAGGAATAGCCCTGCCTAAACTACTCAAAATGGGCAGCAAAGTCAAAGAAAGCAGGAAATCTATATAGTCCCACATAGGAACAAATCACCTAATGTAGCAAAGCAGCAGAGTGGGGGGACTAATCCAGCCTAAGCCATTCTACAAAGGTAGCAAATGCAGAAGACAGGAACCTATGTACTCCCAATAGGCATCACAGTACCTGAAAGAGCAAAGCAGGAGAGTGGGTACCCAGCCAAAGCCACTCTTCATAGCAGCAAAGGTAGAATCTATACACTCCCATATGCCTGAGGCAATGAAGCAACAAAGAACCTGAGATAGCAGATCTGCCCAAAGGAAGCCATTTGGCAGGAGCAGGAGAGTAGTTGAGTGGGGACTAGCCCAGTCCACAAAACAATGGGGTAATTGGAAACACGTGGTGTTAAATTTAGCTGGACAAAACAGCTGCAAGGGTCCCTAAAGCAGGAAAGCCTAAAATGAAAACTCAAAAGAGGACAACAATGCCAAAAAGGAAACAACTGAAGTCTAAAAGGAAAGTGTGAGAGGATATCGGGCACCAAAAGAATCTTTAGGAAAACTTGGGAAAAAAGTAAAAACAAATAAACAAACAAACAAAACTAAGGGAGGATTGACTGAAAAACAATAGTTGGGGGAAACTTTCCCCAAAGAAATCAATTCCCTAAAAACTAGAGTAGGACAAAAGAAAACCATTAATAGTAATATTCTCTGAAGATGGTATCCTGATATATAATTCTTTATTAAACAATGAAAAGAAGGTCAAAGAAACAAAAGGCATCAGTCACAAATGACTAGCCATTCCCTTAGGAGCCTCCTCTCTGAGATGGCTGTGCTAGCTCCACAGCCAGACCACAAGTACACTGGCACTCCCTGAGCCAGCTCTAAGTCAGCCCACCTGTACTGGCACTCTCCTAGAAACCTCCCCCAGAGCCAGCTGCAAAGACACCCTCATCTCTCCCAAGTTCCATGGCAAGAAGCGTTATTTCCTTCTCCTATTCCAATTTATGTCCTTCTTGGCATCTCTTTGAATTGGAGGGCTCTTATCTCAGTTCCAATAAAAGATGAGCCTTCCAGATGTCAGGAGTTACCACATGATCCTTAGATTGGCTGAACAGTACCAGTACAGCATCTCCCAATATAGTGGAGAGGACTCCTCCCATCACCAATGGGAGAAATGGTTCAGAGGTTCAAAATTAAGATCTTTTGCTTTTAAACCCAAAGGTTTTCTTGGAGTGACAAAAAGGGTGTACAAGCTACTATTAAATCTCCACAAAAAGAGGGCACAAAATACATTGAAGAAAACTCTCTAAGGAATAGAATAGACCAAATGAAAAGGGAGGCAAAAAACAAACAAAAAAAACATTAAAAAAAAAACAAAATGAAACAAACAAAAAACTCAACTCTTTAAAGAGTAGTATTGGCCAAATTGAAAAGGAAACACAAAAACTCAAGGAAGAAAATAACTTCCTAAATAATTAGAATTGGAAAAACTGAAGCTAACAAATCCATAACACACCAGAAAATAGTAAGATAAAATCAAAAGAATGAAAAAATAGATTATGTCACTAGAAAAATGAATGACCTGGAAAATAGATCTAGGAGAAGTAATCTAAGAATCATCAAAATACTTGAAAGCCACTATCAGTAATGGGATAATTAGATTAAGTCTACACTGCCCATCTTTAGATTTAATCACCAAAGGTCAGAGCACCTCCAATTTTGGGAGGTCCATAACCCACGTGTGCTAGAGTGGGTAATGAATCAGAATCAACTGACTACCCCCTAAGCAATCCTATGAGAAGCGTCTATTGTGATTGGACACGCAAATTAGGGAGGAGGCACAGGAAGCGATGCATAAGAAACCCCTTTAAAAGGAGACAGTCTTCTGCTGGAGAAGGTCTTCTGGTGAAGAGGCCTGCTGGTGAAGGAGCTCTTCAGAGTGTTCTAGTTTTCCTGGTTCCTGGAGGAGGGCTGGCTGGAATGGTAAAACCTTAGTGAGACTGCTTTCAATATCTTCTTTAGAAGTCCACGTGGTGAGTTTAAAGATTGAAACTTCCTAAACTTCTCTTAAGGAACTTCCCTTTAGTAGACTCTGTGAATGAAGCTTTTGCTCCATTCACCTCAGGTCTCTGGCCCTCTGACTCTCAGATGAGGGTTAATTAGATCTACCTGGATTAATTAGAGGATCATAGTAATTTACCTACTGCATTAGGTGCTATTTCCTTATTTCTTCTCTCTCTTCTCAATAGTAAATAAACTTCCATAAAGTCAATTTTGACTTGAGATTATTCTTATTTGAGGATTTATAATCGTTCAATCCTCTGGCGACCACCTTCTAATATATTGAACCCCAAAAACCCCTTTTTCCCCCTTACAGTAAAGAATCTGGATACCACATTACTAGAAATCAGAGAAGCAGAACCAAAATGCCTGCATAGGAGCTGAGAAAACTAGAAACCATTGTCAGAATCCTCTCCAACCAATCTTAAAATAACACCACAAAATAAATAGTGGAGTGAAAGAACCAACCAGGAGACAGAGTGAAGCAACTTTAATGCAGAAAAAAACTTGACAGGTAGGCAGAGAGCATTTGGGTCAGCAGAAAGTTACAACAAAAAATAAGGAGCAAGTCAGTAGTTGCAAGCCTCCCCACTACACATTTAATATTCCAGTATGAAACTGGACCCAAGACAACATCCACACAATGAGACCCTGCCTAAGCCAACAGCAGTGGAACCCAAAATAGATACCTGTAGAGTTCCAAGCAAATTTGCAATAAGGTCCAGAATTCTAGCCCAAGGCTGTCTGTGTTATGCAACTGATCTGTGTGAGGCCAGGAGTCCCAACACAAGCTTGTAGTCAGGACTAGAATCCCAGATTGAGGCAGTATATGTAGCACTCCAGTTTAGTGTAAATCTAGAGCTGGGTCCCCAGAACCCCAGGGAAGACAGTACCCACAGTGCTGGGTTCTGGGAACCTAGATCTAGTTAGCCCTTACCAAAGCTCAAGGTGTAACACCAGGGAAAGGCAGTCCACAGTGTGCCTGACTTGATCAAGGCTAGAGTGAAAACAAACACCCCCACCCAAGCTCTGAAGCTAGACTTTGAGCCAACAGTAGTCTCAGGAAGTGACTGAATCAGTAGTGGGAAGTAGATCTCAGAGCTCCCAGCCCACAGGTCATCACATCACCTTGAAAGAATTACAACTTGCAGAAACCCAGAAATAAGGCTAAGGTTAGCATCAAGGGAGAACTGAAATTTAAGAGAGTGCCCTATCCTCCCAGAGAACAGAGCCTACCTTTAGAATAATAGTGTAAGTCAAGAAAAGTCTGGGGAAATGAGCAAACATTAAAAAAAACCCACTACAAAGTTTCAAAATAAAATATGAATTGGATTCAGATTCTGGAAGAGTTCAAAAGGGATTTCAAAAGAAAATTAAGAGAAGCAGAGGAAAAATGGGGAAGAGAAATGAAAGCAATGCAAGAAGAAATGGGCCAAATGAAAAAGGAGGTTCAAAGGAAATAAATCACTCCTTAAAAATTAGAACTGAACAACTAGAAGCTAATGACTTCATGAGACACCAAGAAACAACAAAACAAAATCAAAAGGAGAGAGAGAGAGAGAGAGAGAGAGAGAGAGAGAGAGAGAGAAAGAAGAGAGCATGAAATATCTCACTCAAAAAGCAACTGACCTAGAAAATATATCCAGGAGAGATAATTTAAGAATTATTGGACTACCTGAAAGTCACAATCACAAAAAAAATCTTGGACATCATAATATAAGAAATTATCAAAGAAAACTTCCCTGATATTCTTGAACAAGAGAGTAAAACAGAAATTGAAAGAATCCCACAGATCATCTCCAGGAAGAAATCCCCAAATGACAATTCATAGGAATATAATAGCTAAATTCAAGAGCCCCATTCCCCAAGGAGAAAATACTGCAAGCAATCAAAAAGAATCAATTCAAATACCATGGAGCTATAGGATTGTACAAGACTTAGCAGACACCTCATTAAAGGATTGGAAGGCATGGAATATGATATTGCAGAAGGTGAAAGATCTAGATTTATAACCCGGAATCACCTATCCAGGAAAACTGAGTATATTCCTTCAGGGGGGAAAATGGTCATTCAATAAAATAGAATATTTTTAAGCATTCCTGATGAAAAGACCAGCTATAAACAAAATATCTGATGTTGAAACATAAGAGTCAAGAAAAGTCTAAAAAGGTAAATAAGAAAGAAAAAATTTAAGGGATCCAATAAGGTCAAACTATATATATTCCTACATGGATAGAGGATATTTGCAATTCTTAATAATTTTTATCAGTAGTAGAACAGTTACAAGGAGTACACATAGGCAGTAGGTATGGAAGTAAGCTGATTAGGATATTCCGATACACACACACACACAAAAAAAATAAAAATAAAAATTGAGGGGTAAAAAAGGGGATTGCACTGAGAGAAAAGGGAAGGGAGTGAAGGAAAGGGGTAAATTATCTGACCTAAAGAGATGAAAAGCTATTACAATGGAGAGGAGGATGAGGGTGGTGATGGGCAATACTTAAACTCTATCTTATTGTAACTGGCTCAGAAAAGGAATAATAACCATACTCATTGGGGAACAAAATGCTATCTTACCCTATAGAAAGTAGGTGAGGAATAAGACATGGGGGAGTGGTAATAGTAGGATGGGGAAAGTTGGGGGGGTGGGGAGGGAAGAGAATGATAAAAAGCAAAACACAGGTAGGCAAAGAGTAAAAGGAAAAGAACAGGATCAAAAGGGGAAAATAAGATGGAGGGGAATACACAGTTAAGAATCATAACTGTGAAAGTGAATGGGATGAACTCACCCATAAATGGAAATGGATAGCAGAGTGGATTAAAAAAACAGAATCCTACTATATGTTGTTTACAAGAAATACATTTGAAACACGGTGACACACAGAGTCAAAGTAAGAGGTAGAGCAGAATTTACTGTGTATCATCTTGAGTAAAAAAAAACAAAACAAAAAACAGGAGTAGCAATCATGATCTCAGACAAAGCTAAAGCAAAAATATATCTGATTAAAAGAGGTAAAGAAGGAAATTACATCTTGCTAAAAGGTACTATCAACAATGAAGTAATATTGACACTAAACATATATGCACCAAACAGTATAGTCTCTAAATTTTTAAAGGAGAAATTAAATTAACTTCAGGAGGAACTACACTGGTAGGGGACCTCAACTTCCCCCTTTCAGAACTAAATAAATCAAACTCCAAAATAAATAAGAAGTAAGTAAAGGAAGTGAATGAAATCTTAGAAAAGTTAGAACTGATAGATCTCTGGAGAAAAATGAAAGGAAATAGAAAAGAATATATCTTCTTTAAAGCAGAACATGGCTCCTACACAAAAACTGGCCATATATTAAGGCATAAAAACTTTACAGCCAAATGCAGAAAAGCAGAAATAATAAATGCATCCTTTTCAGATCATAATGCAATAAAAATTATACTCAATAAAGCTTGACGGAAAGAAAAAAATTAATTGGAAGTTAAATAATCTAATGCTAAAAAAGGAGTGGGTCAAAGTACAAATTATAAAAACAATCAATCATTTTATTAATGAGAATGAAAATGAGGAGTTAACATATAAAAGTTTATGGGATATAGTCAAAGCATTACTTAGGGGAAAATTTATAGCTCCGAACACTTACATCAGTAAAATAAAGAAAATGCAGATCAATGAATTGAGCATGCAATTAAAAAAAAAAAACTAGAAAAAGAACAAATTTAAAATCTTCATTTAAAGATTAAATCAGGGCAGCTGGGTAGCTCAGTGGAGTGAGAGTCAGGCCTAGAGACAGGAGGTCCTAGGTTCAAACCCGGTCTCAGCCACTTCCCAGCTGTGTGACCCTGGGCAAGTCACTTGACACCCATTGCCCACCCTTACCAATCTTCTACCTATGAGACAATACACCGAAGTACAAGGGTTTTTAAAAAAAAAAATAGAGAGAAGAAAAGATTAAATCAGAAATCCTAAAATTAAAGGAGAAATTAGTAAAATTGAAAGAGAACCATGGAATTAATAAATAAGACTGAGTACATTTTTTTGGGGGGGAAAATAAAACAGACCATTGATCAATTTTAGATTAAAAAAAAAGAAAGAAGAAAATCAAATAATACGTATCAAAAATGAAAAGGTTGAACTCACCACCAATGAAGAAGAAATTTAAGAAATCATCATGAGATATTTTACCCAACATATCCTACTAAATCTGATAATCTAAGTAAAATTGATATTTACAAAAATACAAATTGCCCAGATTAACAAAAGAAGAAATAAAATACTTAAATAAACCCATCTCACAAAAAGAAATTGAACAAGCCATAAATGAACTTCCCTAAGAAAAAAATTCCTAGGGGCAGATGGATGTACAAGTGACTTCCATCTAATGTTTAAAGAATAATTAATCGCAATAGTACATACTACTTGAGAAAATAAGCAGAGAAGGATTCCTACCAAATTATTTTTATGACATCAATATGGGAGCTACCTAAGCCAGAAAAAAGCAAAAACAGAGAAAAGAAAATTATAGGCCAATTTCATTAATGAATATATAGATGCAAAAACTTTCAATAAGATACCAGCACAGAGACTACAGCAATATATCACAATGATCATTCACTATGACAAAAAATATTCCAAATCCCTATTGATTAGAGAAATATAAATTATAACTGTGAGGTACCACACACACACACCCACATCAGACTGGCTAATATGACCAAAAAGATAAATGTTGGAGAGGATGTGGGAAAACTGGAACACTAATACACTGTTGGTGGTACTCTGAACTGATACAACCATTTGGAGAACAATATGGAACACGTTCCAAGGGCCATAAAATTATATATACCCTTTGACCCAGAAATACCATTCCCATATCAGTATCTCAAAGACATGGCAGCTCTTTTTGGAGTGGCAAAGAATTAGAAAATGAGGGGTTGTCCATCATTTGGGGAATGGATGAACAATTTACAGTACATGGTTTTAATGGAATACTATTGTGCTATAAACAAAAAGTGATGAACAGAATAGAATGAGTTCAGAAAAACTAAACTTTATATGCTGTCTTGATTTAAAATTTTTTTCAAAAAAAAATGTTAGCAGCTAGGATCTGGCAGAAAGAAAAGCCCTTTTCCCAAAATATTACTTCTATCAGTTCCTACTTAAACTAAAAGTATGAGAAATCACTGTCAATTATAATTATGCATTACACTTTCCTCAAAAGACTATGTTATTATAAACATATATATTTTTTAGTGAAGATAAAAGTTTTTAAACTCTCCTGCCTACCTTTAAGTATTCAGCTCAATGCTCTCCCCTCCCTTTCAAAAAAAAAACAAAAACAAAAAACCATAACTGTTTTTGTTTGAAGTTACATTCTTACTAAGAAAAATAATAATCTTGGTTTTTAGAAAGGACAAGAACTTTTATAAAATATTTGCTACTTTTTAACAAATAAAATAAGGACATCAGAGCTTGACAACTTTAAGAGATACCTTATATTTACTAATTTTTCCCAATCTTTTGACTTTGTTTTAATATGTCATTGCCTCAAGCAGTCAATTTTCTTCACAGGTTTATCTTCTACAAATAGTACTCATTTCTTTTTCAATACTTCCTTCTAGAATTTTCATTTGTTTTGAAAATCATTTAATTCTTTTTTTCTAAACATTCCTTCCTTCTAGGAATTCTCCTTGAACTTTGTGTTCAAGCTGTGTTTTTCTTTGGGGCTTTACTTATTATAGATGTTTTGGAGTAATTCTTTTTCCTCTTGGGTTTGTGTCTTAGGTTTCCCTGTCACTGTAACAGCTCTTTATGGTAGCACTCTTTTTTGTTTCCTCATTCTTCCAGATTTATTTCTGACCTCAGATTCTATATTAGGGACAAGCTATTGTGCTCTTTTAAAGTAAATGTATAAACTGTGTTTGGCCCTTTTTTTGCATCATTTGGGGTCCTGATGCTGCGTTCTCTGAGTATTAAGTGCATATCTGCATTCATTCACAGTAATTGGTCTGAACTTGGGTGAAGTGTGATCATTCCCTTCATTATCTGAGCTCTGCAAACTCCTGACCTCACTTTAGGTCTGAACAACATGATTTTTGGTTTTCTCCTGATTGCAGCTTCAGTAGACTGATATTAGTTCCACAATCAGCCAGTTGTAAAGTTCTGCAGGTTCAGATTGGCAGAACTGCAGACTTCCTTTTAGTTCTCAGGCATGGATATTCTACCAAAGGCTTTTTATTATTATTATTTTAAACACTTACCTTCCACCTTAGAATCAATACTGTGCATTGGTTCTAAGACAGAGAGTGGTAAGTTAGGTCCACAGGTGCCCTCCCTTCAATAATAATCAAATTAAAATTACAACTGCTATTACAAAGGATGAGACAAAAAACTGCCCAATGGCTCCACTCAGAATACCTAGAATTTAAAGTTTGAAGGCTACCTATATAGAAGCTCCCTTCTTTAGCAACCACTATCTTCTCTGACATTTTCATTGTCAGCTTCACTAATGCCTTCTCTCAATCCTACTCTACCTTCCTCTTGTGTTTAAATTTAAATTTGCATATCCATATTGCTTCCTTAGAAAAGAATTTAAGTTCTTTGAAGGCAAGGAGGGTCTTACCCCCAACACTGAGCACAAAGTAGAAGTTTAATAAATGTTTGATGAATTAGTGAATTCCCTGATTTCCATAACTGATTATATTCTTTCTTTTCTCAAATATTTTTGGATTAATTTGTTTAATTCCCCCACTCTCCTCAATAATTCCTTGTTCTGTATTATACTTGTCTATAAATCCTCTTTAGTATAATACAAGTTTGTCAAAGCTAGAGGCTGTTTTATTTTTGCTTTGTATTCCCAGAACCTAGCACAGTGCCTTATACGCAGTGGGTGCTTATTTGAATAGAACTGAAGGTGACTAACTGGTTACGTGTGAGGACTAGGAGCATGGCTATGAGTGTGGTAGCACCATAGTCAGAGATAAAGATGTCAAAAACAGGAACAGATTTATGGGAAAATGTGATTAGTAAGCTTTATGCATGTTCAGGGTAAGACACCAAAGGAATATCTGGAATGAAATTCCAACGGGCAGTTAGAAATTCCAGAGAGAGTGGAGCTTTAGTTGCAAATTTGACAGTTATTTAAATAAAAGTAATAGCTGAAGTCATAGAAGTAGATGAGATAACTAAAGGAAAAGTAGATAGAAAAGAATGCCAAGTACAGTGTTGGAAGCCTACCCACATAAAACAGATGGGAAGAAAAGAAACTAACAAAGGAGATAGGAATTACTATAACATTGCTAATAACAGGTAATTGTTACACTGTGACAAGCTAATTTATAAATAAATCTTTACTGGCATGCATGTTTATGCTATATTTATCCCTAGTAGCAATTAAAATGTCATCTCTTAGAAATAAAACTTCTTTCTCACATATACTTTATTATTTCTGAGATAAATCAATAAAATCTAAGATGGTAAATCAAGCAACCAATCATAAATAACAGTCATGAACTGACCGTATTCTTTGCAGACAGAAAAAGAAATGTTTACAGGGAAATTGTACTTGTAGGGGTTAAAATAAAAGAGCAGAACTCTGGAGTAATACTGAGAATTGGGGCCAGCAAAAGAGCATTTACAGTGGATTACTAAGCTTCCCAAATCACCAAAGAGGTAAAGTCCAGCAATATAAGACTCCTTTGTAGCTAACTAAAAATACATTGTCAGTGGATTTGTCCAGTTTTATGTATAAGCAATACTTCTTTCACCTGAACTAATACTAGTAGTCATATAAGCCCCTTATTGCCATGTGCTGCATTTTTTTTGCTAATCTTCAAGGATTTAGCTTCTTTTCCACATACCTCAGGGCACCAACTGATAAAGCTCTAACTCTCCATTTTTCCAGGACACCAGCAGTGCGGCCTTGCAAAAAATGAAAATCGCTCAGGAGATTTAAGGGGGAAATTTATTTTTAAAATCCTGACTTGCAGCAAAGAGGTGGATTTAAAAAAAGCTTATCTATCAGGAATCAGTTTAAATTTTAATTCTATCTGGAAACTCTTTCATGCATTCTAGCTTTAAAGTTTATCTTTTGACAGGGACTTTTTGCCAAGGTAATGGGCAGCTTTGTCAATATAATCTGTCCAAGTTTTTTTTTTTAAATTAATGTAAAATGCTTTTCCTTACAAATAAGCACGTGCGCGCACACACAAACACACACACACATATATACACACACAAAGATGGGGAGGTTACAACAAATTCTTGATAAATCCTATTTCTTTATATGTAAATATATCCAAAAATATAATTGATGTAACAGAAAATTTTTAAAAACAATTTGTTATTGTGAATTATATAATGTGAGAACAAATTATTATTCTGTCATCTTTCATAAGGTATCATAATAACTTTTTCAACTAGAAACATTCGTTGATCATATAAAATATTTCAAATAAAAAAAAGTAAATTATATCATTACATTGAAACTGCATAACTCTTAGCCAATACGAGTAATTAAAATGAGACTAGATTCTATTATATCTTGCAAGTAATTCCTACACTGAAATGTAAACTCCTAGAATAAAATTTTTTTGGATGGAAGGAAGGAAGGAAGGAAGGAAGGACAAACACCCCAAAACAAAATGACCTACTTTAGAAAGAGAAGCATCCTAATATGCACATCATAGAGAGGGAAAGGGTACAAGAATACTTTTTTATTCTTTTTTTTGGGGGGGGGGGTAGAGGTTGTTGTTATTCTGAATCTCTCCATTTCAACAGCTGATTACCTTTCAAAGGAAGGCTAGGTATAAGGCAATAATAGTTTAAACTCAGTCAAAGAATGATTTTATGATCGTGGGCACATTTAATTCAATAAAAACACTTTTTCTGTCCCAGCTTCTAGAGATCTTACAGTAAATGACAAAACCATGCCTCACAAAATGATAAAGCAAAGTGACTTCTTTTTATTAAGGGGAAAGGATGTCTTAATCAATGGGCAATATCAATACATCTTTGTTATTGGGAAAGGCGTGACAACTGACTGACCTATGGCCCCATTCACCGTAATATAAATTGTCACTCCATTCCCTCATTAGAATGCAAGTTCCTTGAGGTCAGGAACTATCTCTTTTTTAAACTTATGTTCCTTATACCATGATACTTAGAAAGCTCTTTAAAAATGCCTGATAGTTTGTTCATTCATTCATTCACTTAAAACTAAATTATTAACCACTATGACAAAAATTTGGGGATTTGAGGAATTTACACTTTTTTTAAAATACAAAGAAGAGAACAGGATTGCCAGAAAGAAACAGAACATTTTATGTCAGATTTATTCTATACTTAAAAGGAAAAGCAAGATGTACATATTAGAGATTTACAGTTTCATATACAATTCTCTTTTTTGGTTATATTAGTTTTATTTGTGTTTATGAAGTTCAGAATTTAAAAAAAAAACTATGCCAGGTTCTTTCATTGTTCTGTGCTCTTTTTTCTGGTCTATCTCTCTTATGACTTTGCTTAAGCCACTCCACAAATTCTGGCCTTATTCCTCTCTTCACCTCAAACTATATATGCTTAAATACTTTCCTTTCTTCAAGGCCCAAGTTAAATATCTATAGTATGAAATCAAATAGGATAGGACTAAAAGAATCATCAATCTTTTGGAAAGTAAGAATCCTCACAAAAATGGAGAAATTGTCTTCAGCATGCTAACTGTACAACTACTAAATTTAGTACTTAACTTTATGGCAGTAAAACACTTGTAAGAGGTCAAACTTCACACCTGTATGGGCCAGTTAGCTTTGTTGTATTCTATAAGCAGAGTATGGGCCCCTAAACTTAGCTAGCTGTATGCAAAAAGTATGTTACTGCTCAGCAGTGAACTACTAGGTATTCTTCAAATATATCAAAGAAAAAGGAGAATGACCCATTTGTACAAAAATATGAAGTTTGTGGTAGCAAAGAAGTGGATATTGAATTGGTGCCCATTAATTGGGGAATGGCTAAACAAGTTAAGATTGTGATGGAATCTTATTTTGTTTTAAGAATTGATTGGGGTGGGGGTGGGGACTGGGGAGCTCAGTGTATGAGAGTCAATCATCTAGAGATGGAGGTCCTAGGTTCAAAGCTCACTTCAGACACTTCCTACCTGAGTGACTCTGGGCAAGTCACTTAACCCCCCACTGCCTAGCCCTTACCATTCTTCTGTCTTGGAACCATACATAGTATTGATTCTAAGGTGGAAGGTAAGGTTTTAAAAAAAAAAAAAAAGAATTGATGAGGGGAATGATTTCAGAAAAGCCTGGACTTATATGAACTGAATCAAAGTGCACAGAGCAGAATCAGAAGAACAATGTAGTAATGGTAATATTGTGACAATAATCAAATGCAAAAGACTTGATGATAAATTCACTATCCACCTCCAAAAATAGAACTGATTAACTCTGAGAAGACTAAAATGTATTTTTTCTCTTTATTTTTCTTCCTTTTTTTTCACAAGATGACTAATGCAGAAATATGTTTGCTTCATTTTTTATGTATAATAGATATCATGTTTTATTTTTCTCAATGGGTGGAGGAAGGATGGAGAGGAGAGAATTTGGAACTGAAAAACAAACAGAAGGAAAAACAAAAATATATTCTTGGTCATAGAATTTGTTGAGAATATGTTGATGGAAAAACACCTCCTGTCATCATCATCATCATCATCATCATCATCATCATCATCATCTAAAAACAACTCAAAGAATATACTCTATTAATGAAAAGAAAGTGTTATTTTCTTTGCTGATAAAGAGCAGCCTTACTGTCATTGATAAATTTGGTTAGAGTTGATAGAAGTTATCTTGATGGATAAATAGTTAGTTTTTGAAATATGCTTTCAAAAGTTAATGCTTCTGAGATGGTCACTGAATGTTCATGTGCTCCTATGAGTGGATTAAGAAGGTGGCACTTTTAGTTCAAAATGATTTGGATATGAATCACTCTCTCACTTAACCAAAATGCCTTAAATACTGGGTTTATGAGAATCTCTAGAAACCATCATGCCATTTTTGAGGCTCTAGAACAGTGATTTCCAAACATCTCTGATCATACATCACTATCAGTAAAAATTTGAGTATGCACCCTGTGTAATTAGAATCTGTTACCCTAAAAACTATGATCCCCAGCAAAACTAAGATTCTCAGCACCCTACTCACTTCCTGTCATTACATACTGACATAGATAGGATATAAATTGTGTATAGTTCCATCTCTTGGTCTCTTTACTTACTGTCGCAGCTTTGGTGGAGCAGGGATTTTTGAGCAGCTAGAAAAACTTAGTCACCTGGTTCTATTTTGTCAGATAATTAACTTTATAAAAACAATACTTGATGTATTGCACATTAATTTAAATCTTACAATCCCTAATATATGTATGTTCACTTCTTAGTAAGTTACATATATGTACTACTTTGTCAATAATTATGTATGTTATAAAGCTTACACAAAGCAGAAATTAAAGGACAAAATTTAGATAAAATAATGTTTGCTCCTACAGTCATTGGAGCTGAGTAAAGGACTAATATGATCGGATTTGCATTCTGGGAATGCCAATTTGGGAGCTGTGTGGAAAATAGATTGGAATGGAAACAAAGGAGTGAGACATGGAGATCAATCAAGAGGCTATTTCCACAGTCCAGGTAAGAGGAGATTTAAGTGGTGGCTCTGCAAAAATAGAGAGAATGCAATAGATGGTAGGTATATTGAGGAGGTAGTAATAATGAGACCTAGAAATAGAGAGTGAGAGTGAGGAAGAGGCAGAATGTGTCTGTAAAGTAATCTGTAAAGGATAAGATGCAATAGTGTTGGAGGGGAGAGGAAGGGCTATGACCTGCTCTCCAAATGGTTGATCACAAACCCTTTGGGATTATTCTCTGGTCCTTACTTTACAGACCAGTGCTCTAGACCCTAGCTCAGGTGAGAAGAAATACGACTCTTTCTCCATTTCCTATATACCTAGACTTTCCCTTAAATGACCTTATTTACTTCAAGAAACATTAATTTTGTTGGTGTGCATATTCCCTCTGGTAATGTAGCTCATTTCCTTTATAACTTATGATCAAAATTTCCTAGAATCATCAATTTAGAATTAAAAGGGACATGAGAGGTGATGAAGTCTAATCCCCTTTCCCTATTTTGACATATATGACATACATGAGGAATAATAAAATTAAGTGACTTGTTGGGGCCATTCAGCTAGTGAGTGTCAGAGGCAGAATATGAATCCATGTCTTCCTAACTCTAAGTCTAAGTTCTATTCCATGCACCCATTCTGGTGATGAGCACATCCCATCATAAACAATACATTCACTACATAGCTGGTCCTACACTCAAAGACTTCAGTTCACTAGGACCTGCCAAAATTCCACTTCTTTACAGCCCAGTGTAAAGTACAACCTTTACACTGTAAGGGGGCATTTAAGTAGATGTGGAGGTAAATGGCAATGACAGGAGGAAAAACAGGGTTGGAAAAGAAAGAGCAACCATAACACTGCTCCAAATTATTATCTTACATCCCATTTCTTCAGGGGTGTTAACAAATTTTCCATGTGTCCTACTTGGGTTTTTGCCCTTTTGTGTAAGGGCTGGGATGTAATAGATGGCAGGGTGGCAAATAAGATTAATAGGCAATCTTAAAAACATAGCTGATTCATGTTACCACAGCAGCAGAGACTTATTGGGGAAAATGTCCATATTTCTGTAGAATATGAAATCCAAATTGATAAATAGTAAACTGTAAGTCAGGGCTACTGTTACTGACAATTTTATCAATTTTTCCAATTCTTGGGGTAGGGGAGAGTAGAGAAAACATGGGAGGGGGAACAAAACATTATAAAATATTCATCAAGGGGTAGCTAGGTGGCTTTATGGATAGAGAGCTAGACCTGGAGATGAAGGTCCTGGGTTCAACTGTGGCCTGACACTTCCTAGTTATGTGACTGTGGACAAGTTACTTGTCCCAAATTGCCTAGTCCTTATTGCTTTTCTACCTTGGAAATGATATTTAATATTGATTCTAAGACAGATGGTAAGGATTTAAAAAAACAATAAAATAGCCATGAAAATTCATGAATATTTAGCAGTTTCTCTGACACCTGTCCTAAAATGACATTAAGTGGTCCAGTAGTTAGGAAAGGCTTGTATCTCACACTTATATATGCCTTCCAGACCTATATTTCAAAGTATTGTGTAAAATTTTCCTTAAATCAGGGAGACCTGTGGAATAAGCATGATGATGATAATGATGGTGATTAAAATAACAATTCAAATTTATACAGTATTTTATGGTTTACAAAACACTTTTCTTATTTGTATACTGAGGAAAAGTATGTAGAGGTAAGTCTACTGAATCCCTTTTAGGGACTAATGTTAAAACTATATTCAAAGTGGTTATTCATAACATGAAGCAAAGACGGTAGCAAAAGTATGAGTATCCTGTTTAAAACCTCATGCTGTCAGAGAAGAAGCCATGTGGCTAGCAAAAGATCAATAAATTTCCTCCAAAATGACTGCTGACCAAGATACATGAAAAGGTATAACCACAATGAAAAGAAGTAAAATGTAAAATTCTAAAAAGTTAATTGGGTGAAATTAACTTAAAATGAAACCAATTGTGATAGAGCCTTTTCCCCATCAGAGTTATTCACCTTTATGTTTAGTGCAAATGTTTACGATAAAAAAAAAAAAAAACCTGCCATATGATCTCCACATATCCAGATGTTAACACCAGAATCTAAGATTCTATCTGGTTTCAAAAGCAGCTAGAAGGATAATGGAGATATGCAGGAGGAAAGATACAAAATATATACAAATATGTAGTACAGAAATGAATTTAAGGATTGAGGGAGTACTAAGAGGTGGCACCTAAACTGAGTATTGAAAAAAGGATTCTGACACATGAAAATGACAGCATGAATGTATTCCAAGTATGAGCCTTCAAGAATGGGAGGTAGGAAACAGATTACTAAGTTGTGGAAACAACCAATAGCCCGATTTTGCTAGAATATAGAGTTTGTGAAGGGAAATAGTAAGGTGTAATTGGAAAAGTAGCTAGAAGCCAGCCTATGGAGGTTCTTAAATGTCAGACTAAGGAGTTTTTATTTTAATTTGGAAATAATTGATTAAAGTAGATAAACATTGACTGTCACTTCTATAATGTTATTCTATTTGGATTATAAATTTTAATACATTTTTCAGGGTACAGAGGGTATAATCACAAGTTAAGAGAATCATAGAATAATATAGGTAGAGCTGAAAGGGACCTCAGAGCTTAATTCATCCCTTTCATTCTGCAGAATAGAAAACTGAGGCATAGGAAGAGTAAGTTCCCTTTTCAAAGGACACATAGACAATAGTAACAAGATAGTAGGTCAACCTAAAAAAATTGTGAACTAACTCATTTTCCCCCTATTTTAAAATCACTACTTCTAGTAAAGATGGCTAGTTTATACTCAAAGTAAATATGTATGTGCACATGTTTCTTTTTCTTATATATTTACTTTTTATATAAATACACACAAATACCTATATGTATATCAGTATGTGCGCTCACACCACACACACACACACACACACACACACACACACACACACACACACAGGGTGGGGTTTTTTCTGTGTGTGTCTGTATAATTGCTATGGTTTTGTGGTTGACCTGCAGTTTTCAATAGGCTTTTTGTTCAGATAGTGTCTAAGTGATAAAAACAACTTACCTTTTCATGTTTGTGCTTTTCCTTTTCCTTTTCTTTTTTCTCTTTTTCCTTTTTCTCTTTTTCCTTCTCTTTCTTCTCCTTTTCCTTTTCCTTCTCCTTCTTTTTCTTCTTCTCTTTTTTGTCTTTCTTCTTATCTTTCTCTTTAGGTTTTTCTTTTTCTTCAAACAACTTTTCAGGAAGAATTGGGGATAAAGAAGGCAGCATTGATGGTAGCCTCATTGCTCCTGCAGGACTGAACAAGGGCAGAGCTATCTCTTTAGGAGGTAATACAAGTGGAGTTGATGGAGCTTTAATCTTATCTTCCTTTCCCTTATCTTTCACCTTCTCTTTCTCTTTCTTCTCTTTCTCTTTTTTGCCTTTCTCTTTTTCTTTCTTTTTATCTTTATGCTTCTCTTTTTCTCTCTTTACAAGGCCATCCTTCAATCTTACTTTTGCGTCAACATCATCAAAATCTTTTATTTTGAATTTGTAGGGATCTGAGTCTTCATCTTTAATAAGGTCCTTCCAAGGAAATTTTGTTTCCCGGCTAACTTCTTTTTCTTTCTCTTTGATTTTTTCTTTCTCTTTGCTTTTCTCCCTGTTCTTGTCTTTCTCTTTCTCTTTCTCCTTGTCTCTCTCTTTCTGTTTCTCTTTCTTTCTCATTTTTGTCTTAAGCTCTTTTTTCAATTTCTTTTTCACTTCCACTGAAGAAGCCAGTTTGGTTTTTTCTTCATATACTTTGAGAAGAGGTTCTGGGGTAGGAGGAGAAGCAGAAGGAGAAGAGAAATATGGAAAATTTGTGGGGATATTAGAAGGTGTTCCCATGTTTGCTTTCCGAATAACCTCATCAATGGAATCATCCATTGTCCATGAAATATCCGAGCTTGAAGTTCCCCCTGAAGGAGGGATAGGGGTGGATCCGGCCTTATTGAAACTGTTGGAAGATACTGAGGCTTTGGGAGTAGTAGTCTCTGAAACAGAAATCCTCTTAGGGCTAGTAAAAATTTCTCCTTCTGATTCTGAGCCTGAGGAAAATTCAAAGGGATCTGGTTCGCGCTCAGCACAAGCTCGTGCAATTACTGCATCAATTGAGTCATCAATAGTTTTGTCAGTTACAGCAAGCTTTTTAGACTGATTCTCACTGTTCAGTTTCCCAGCTTCAGGTGGTGTCTGAGTTTGTTTTACTTGGATATTCTCTTTACCAATTTTGTCACTTAATGCAGCCAAAGGAGTTCTGTTTGGTGTTTCAACTTTGACTGGTGCTTGAGAAGGGTGAATTAGAGCTTTGGGACTTTTAGGGCTCTTGGGACTCTTAGCTCGTCCAGGCGATTTTTTCTCTTTGGATACAGTTTTTGGTGAACGGATAGGACTTCCAACCATTGCTGGTGATTGAGAGGTTTTAGGTGATTTTGTCTTTTGTCCAGGAGAGCTACTTTTGGCCTTGGTTTTAGGTGTTAAAGTTTTTGATTCTAATGTTTTTGGAGTTGGCATCTGTGACTTTGCAACTGGAGCCAACATTGGTGGTTCTGGTGAGGGAGGGACTAAGTCTGTACTGTCCTGTACATGAACTGGAGAAAGCATTGGTGGAACCTTTTGAGTATTTATTGAACTAAGTGGTTCTCGTGGTTCCAACACTACATCAAGAGTGTCCCCTTTAGTACTTGCCAACCGTGGTCTTTTCATGGCAGGCATTTCTTCAACTTCAGGACTATCTAATGGTCTCTTGCTCAAGAAATTCTCATCATTAATGGTCTCATCCTCCTCCATTTCTCCTTCTTCTTCCAAAGGAACCTGCATAGCCTCTGCTGATGTGCCTCCATCAGTAGGCACCTGCTCCTCTTCTTCCTCTGTTATAAAGCAAAAGAAACAGAAATTGCTTTTGGAGTTTGCCTAATACATAACAACAGTTGCTTCAAAGTTTGATTATTAAAAGACATACTGCTTATATAATATAGTACAATTCAAAAATCCCTATAAACTGCAAACCCCAAATAGTGTTAACACTTGAGAGAGATAAAAACAGTGAATGTGTAAATATAATGAATATAAAAATAGAATTCTATCAACTAATAGCATTATTACTGGATGACTTAGAGGCTATTAGGAAGCTAGCTGAAAAATTCTCCACTGATATCAACATGTTAAAATAAAGACCTCATATGTTTTAGGATAATATAAAAGCCACATACATAAGGTAGTATTAAAAGGCTTGAATTGATATAATGAGTTAAAGCAGAAGTAATCCTGACAGTAGTTCTTAAAATGTTTTCCTTTGCAATCTGTACGGGTAATAATTAAGTGATACTTATTGCAGGAAAAAGATATGACATTATATATTTTGTTTCTACCTTTCTGATAAATGCAGTTTACAGAACTTTTAATCTAGCACTTTTCAGATCACAGAAATTTATTATAAAGTATTCAGTACAAGGCAAGATCACAAAGTTATATTCAGATGAGTTTTTCCAAAAGCTTGATGCTTTAGGTCTTTGTAAATAAAATTATTTTTAATAACTTCTACCTGAAATATAGTATTTTCTTCAATTATGAATGTAGGCAACAAATATTATTCTGAGAAGGGTCCTTAGGTTTCATGAAACTGCCAAAAGGATTTATGACACACATTACAAAGTTTCTTTTGAGAGAGAGTCCTAGATCTAATATAGAAATACAGAGAAAATTTCTGCTGCAGTGAACTAGAAAGAGTCCCATATATAGAAGTAGAGGAACTACATTCAAATTCCCCTTGGATACTTGTTTCATCTCTCTAAGACTTGAGCAAGTCATTTCTCCCTTTAGGAACTCAGTTTATTCATTTTTAACATGAGACAGGTAGACTAGATGGTTTCATAGGTCTCTTCTAGGTATAAATATTTGATCTTATGAGTCTTCTGAATGACCTGAGCTAGACATTTTGAGTGAAATTAAGCTAGTTCCAAGATAAAATCTGAGTCTAGGTCATTTCTAGGAAGGCCATGGGTTAGCTTCAGAACAAATAGGACCTTTAATGTTCCCTCTGGAAATATCTAAAGCTTTATTTTGGTAATGAAATTCTAGAAGTATATTGTTTAATTTTATTAGCTTAATTCTTTCCTCAACATTTTAATTCATAATTATCATCTCATTTTCAAGAACACACTAAGAGATCTGGATTTGGATAGTATGAAATTTAGGTGGTGCTCCCGCCTCCTACCCCTTTTTAACCTGCGTATAAAAGGTCTACTTTGTTGTCCTTGAGAGAGATGAAAACAACAAAACAAAACAAAAAAATCAACAATATCCCTGTTCATCATTATATAAATCTCACAGTGCTGTGACATGGATAATTATTTGGTAATAAATACTGAGTATTATTCTCTTTTCCTAAGTATCTTTCTATGTATTTATTTCTTAAAATGTTTTATTGTTCTAACCTTTCCCCTATTTGCCAGACTCATATCTCCAATTGCCTCATGGACATCTCAAACTGGATGTCCCACAGACATCATAAATTCAACACATCCAAAACTGAACTCATTATCTCCACCACCACCATCTCCTCCTCCAAAATCCTCCTCTCTTCTATACTTCTTTATCACTTTCAAGGGCACCATAAATTGTTTCAGTCACATAGGCTCACAATCTAGGTCTCATTCTTGACTCCTTTCTCTCTCCCCCATAAGGTGAAATAATTTTACCTTCATAATATTTCTCTTATACGTCTCCTTCTCTTCTCTGATATTTCTACCACCCTGGTACAATTCCTTATCAGTTAGAGCTTACTCATCTTCAACCCAGGTATCTACTCAGATGCCAAATCTTGTGTCTATTTCCACAATATCTCTCATATCTAATCTCCTTTCTAGTCACAATGGCCAACACTTTTTTTCTGGCCCTTATCACCTTATCTGCCTAAACAACTGTAATAATCTCATAACTATTTTCCCAGCCTCAAGGTTCTCCTCTTTCCAATCCACATAAAGGCTAAAGTGATTTCTCCCTTAAAGTCCAAGTCTGACCATGTCACTCTTCTACTCAATAAACTTAAATGATTCTCAGTTACCCCTCAAATCAAATATAAAGTTCTTTGGCTTTTAAAAAGCATTTCACACCCTGGCCTAATCTGCCTTTTTAATATCATTATTTATTATTCCCCTCCCCAATATTTTATAGTCTATCGAAACTAGTCTATTTGCAATTTCTTATACCTAACACTAATCTCTGTTTCTTTGCACTGGCTGTCTCATGTCTCATTTCACTTTCACCTCCTAGAATCAATATTTTGTTTTGTTTCAAAACTCTGCTCAAGGGACACCTTCTACATAAAGCCTTTCCTGAGACCTCTAGATACTAATATCCTTGTCTTCCTCCCTGGTAAAAAAAAAAGTCATATTGTATGTTTTCTACAAACTTGTTTATCCCTCAGATGGAATGTAAGCTCCTTGAGGACAGGCACTAGGCCACTTTTGTGTCTGTATACCCTAGCACTGTTCTTGTCTTATATTAGATACTTAATAAATGTTTGTTGGTTGATTGATAAATAACTGGTGGCCAAAACAGTCTTCTATGACAATTTGAAAGGATTTGAAGATTATACTTTCTTTTAGTAGACTCTCTAGTTTTCAGTTTCTATGATTCATAGCTTATTTTGAAATATTAAGCAGGAGATTATAAAATTGAAAAAAAATTCAGTTTCAATCTATATTAGGTGGAAAAAGAAATTGTGTTGATGGCCATGCCAAAAAAACTGGAGAATTAGTTTCAATCTAGCTTTCCTATTAAATGGAAAATCCTCAAATCTCTGCTCTAGATGAGAGCAAGAAAATAAATATGAAGTGAATATTTGATAGCTATTGGTTATTACTTGAATAACTTCTTTATTCCCCAGCAACATGCTCATTTAAATTTAATTTTTAAATAACATAAAACTTACATAGCTCTGGTTGAGCAATATTTTAATATTGAAAAACATTTGATTGTGACATGCTGACAAGAAAAGAGAATGAAAACAGAGCATGCAAAGCTCACTTCTGAGTCACTGGCATTTTTATACACAAATACCAGGGTAAAGTATGATCAATAATCAAAAAAGATAATACTACTAATTTAAGTTGGGAACAATAAAACTCAATTGAAGTATTCTTAAAAGTATTTACTGCTGAAGTAATCATATTCATTTTTCTCCTAAAATGCAAATATTTTGATATAGGAAGACAAAATTGATTTTGGTATCTCCTTTCACTGAAAATATCAAATGGTACTACCTTCTGACTGCCTGAAACTCCTTAGTCTCTTTTAGTCCCCATCCCCAACATCATACCTGAAGCTTACATTTAAGAATTCAGACCTTTCTATAGCTTCCCAATAAAATATGTGTATTTGATGTGGTTCATTTGATCAATCTTCTATTGTCTATTCTGGGTGACAAAAGGCTATAGCTTTATTTTCTTTATTTGGTCCTTAACCAATAAAACTGATTTTTGGAAATTTCAAACTCCTCCAGGCCAATGAGAAAAAGATTTTGGGAAAGAGATCACTTTTTTCTGTTCTTCTGGCTGTGACAAGTATATACAACAAATAAGTCACCTAAGCAAGAATACAAAAACAAAGAGGAAACAAATTGGGGAAAGGTGAACTATTTATTGTTGGATTTTTAAGCAAGTAACTAAACCTCTTGATAGGTCAAATTCCTTCACCCAGCATTAACCAACAACCAAGAAGCTAGAAATATAAATAAATAAAGAAGGAGTAGAGGGAGAAGGTTTTACCTGAACTTCATTTTCATCTAAACCAGTGGCTCCCAAACTTTTTTGGCCTACTGCCCCCTTTCCAGAAAAAATATTACTTAGCCCCCTGGAAATTAATTTTTTTATTTTAATAGCAATTAATAGGAAAGATAAATGCACCTGTGGCAACCAACGCCCCCTAGATCACTGCAGCACCCACCAGGTGGCAGTGGTGCCCACTTTGGAAATCACTGATCTAAACTAACCAAAAGACAGCAAAAGTACACACACATACATACCACTGAGTTTGGTATAGGAATACATTCAAACTCAACAGGGATTTAGATAAGAAAAGGAAGAGTGGATGGATAGAAAGTGGACTGAGGAGGAAATCAATCTTAAGTCAAACATACCCTCAGCTTGGATAATGAAGGAGAGGTTAAAAGGAAAGAAATGGGGTGAGGGGAGGAGCAATAACTTGTAATAAAGAGGGATCAAGTAAGAAAAAGGATAAGTGGGTAGGAAGGAAAATATTAACTATCATGATTGTGAATGTGAATAGAATGAACAATTAATCAACAATTATTTATTAAGAAACTACTTTGTACCAGGCACTATTGTAGATTCTGGGGACACAGGTAGGAAGAATGGGGAGAAAACTTTTTCAGAATAAATTTACAGTCTGCTGAGAGAGATAAAAATCTGAAAATGTATAAACTTTAAAGTAAATGAATGTAAACATATACAAAGGAGTTAAATACAAAGTAGTTTGGGAGTAAGGGGACCAGCAGTTAGGAGGGTACTAGAAAAGGGTTTATGCAGAAGGCAATACTTGAGCTGCATCTTAAAGGAAGAAAAGAACCTGATGAGGTAAAGGTGAAGGAGTACATTCCAGGTATGGAGAATGGCCAATAATAAGGTACAGACATGGGAAATGGAATGCCATACATATGAAAGAGTGGGAAAAGAACAGTTTGCTTGACTCAAATACTAGAGAAATGATAGTAATATCTAATGAAGCTGAAAAGATAGGTTGAGGTTAGGCTGTGTTGCCCTGTAAAAGCTAAGTATGTGAGACAATGGGAATCCACTAAAGCCGATTGAGTAGGGCATGCACATGATTGAGTCTATGCTTAAGGAAAATTATTTTGGCAGCAGTGTGTAGTGTAGATTGGAGTGGTGAGAGACTTAAGGCAATAAGGCTGATTAGGAAACAGATGCAATAGCACATGAAAGAGGATAGGGCTTGAAATAAAAGTCGGAATTGTGTAAACAGAGAAAAGGTACAAGTTCTGAGAGATGGTATGAAGGTAGAAATAGAAAGATTTAGTAAATTTTGACTAGCTCTATGGGGTGATTGAGTGAGAGAAAGTAAGGAATTAATTTTTAATATTGATTATTTATTAAAAAACATATTTTCTTACTCAACTTTCTACTTTTAGTTCCTGAATTAGATCTTTGTTCCTGGATCAGATCTCACCTGGTTCTCATCTTTGGAGCAGATGGTCAGCTTGGTTTTTGCCTCATTCTTGGTCCCCTGGGTTTTCAAGTTTAAAGTGCTTCAGGGATCATAGGATCTCCAGGACCCTTTCTGGTGTCTCATAACAGAGTGCTAGGACCTCAGAGTCCAGAATAACTGGGTTTTCTTGATCTGGGCATTATGCTAGTTGTTGTTCCCTGCTCTTCTCCAGTACTTCCAAGGTCCCCTCCCTTGACCCTTTCTCAGAGGAGTCCTTACCTACAGCTTCTGGGCACAGAACCTTGCTGGTTATAGGTGTCTTATCTCTGGTCTCATCTGATCTTTTTAAAACTCTTACCTTCTAGCTTAGAATCAATACTATGTATTGGTTCCAAGGCAGAACAGTAAGGGCTATACAGTGGGGATTTAGTGACCTGTCCAGGGTCACACAGTTAGGGAGGCCAGATTTGAAACTAGGCACTCCTGTCTCCAGGCCTAACTGTCAATGCACTAAGCCACATAGCTGCTCTTACATCTTTGCTTTCTTTACAGTTAACAATAATCTTTTACTTGTCAAATCTTATGGTCATACTGCTGGTGGAGTTGTGAATTAATCCAACCATTGTCGAAGGCAACCCAAAGGGCTTTAAAAGACTGCCTGTCCTTCGATCTAGTCATACCACTACTGGGTTTGTACCCCAAAGAGAAAATAGGGAAAAATACTTGTACAAAAATATTCATAGCCGTGCTCTTTGTGGTGGCAAAAAAAAGTAGAAAATGGCAGGGTGTCCATTGATTGGGGAATGACTAAACAAATTGTGTTATCTGATGGTGATGGGATATTATTATGCTGAAAGGAATAATGAACTGGAGGAATTCCATGTGAACTGGAAATACTTCTAGGAATTGATGCAGAGCAAAAGGAGCAGAACCAGGAGAACATTGTACATGGAAACTGAAACACTGTGACACAATCAAATGTAACAAGACTTTTCCACTAGAAGCAATGCAATGCCCCAGGACAATCCAGAGGAACTTATGAGAAAGAAATCTATCCACATCCAGAGAAAGAACTGTGGGAGCAGAAACACAGAAGAAAAACATATAATATATCACTAGGTTATAGATTTGGGGTTGTGATTTATAAAGATTACTCTATTACAAATGTGAATAAAACAGAAATAAATTTTGAGTAATAAGACATGTATAAAGCAGTGGGATTGCTTGTCAGCTCTAGGAGGGGGGAGAGAAGAAGAGAGGGAGAAAACATTAATCATGGAACCATAGAAAAAATTCTAAAAATTAATGAAAATAAATAAACAAAAAATTTAAATTATTGCGACCCAAACACTATTAGCTATAAACAAAGATGTAAAAGGAAAAAAATGAGTTTAAAAATTCTTTTTAATTTTCCTATCTTGCCTGACCTAGAAGTATAGGGACTATTTATAGCCTGACCCTAACTGTTGATTTGCATGGATGCTTTGACATATACCAATTCATCCATCCTTTCTGAGCTCCCAGGGACTCACCAAGTCAGCATAAGACTTAATGCAGACATCTAATAGACCTATTGCAACACATACTCTCAAACTTAAGTTATCCACCAGGATACCAGTCTTAGTCTCCCCTATACCATGAACTATAGGAGTGTGATGCTATGCCTAGCCAGAAAAAATAGCTATTTCTACAAGGATTACATGAATACCTGGAAGAAATGAAGTAAGAGATTTTTTTTTAATGAAATAAAAACTGTTGAGGAAAGAACAGCTTGTAAGAGAAACAATAAAATTTACACAAGAAATGGAAAACTAGAATAGACCAAATAGAAATACAAATTAACCAAAAAGACGCCATGAAACATTAGAACAAAATCAAAAGACTGAAAATAGAAAAAAATGTAATATATAAAATATGAAAAACAACTATCCTTGAAATCAATTTCTAAAGAAAGATAATTTAAGAGACAATGAACTCTTTTGGAGAATCATTATTTTTTTTTAAAAAGCATGGACATTATATTTCAAGAAATCATAACTATAAACTGCCTTGATACATTAAAACCAGAGGGCAAATTCAAGATTAAAAAAGAATCAACTGATTATCCCCTAAATGAAACTCAAAAAAAAAAAGTCCCAAGGACATTAGAGCCCAAATCCAAAGTCAAAAGTATCCACAACCAAAATTCCATATCAGAGTGAGTGAGTGAGTGAGTGAGAGTGTGTGTGTGTGTGTGTGTGTGTCTGTCTGTCTGTCTGTCTGTCTGTCTGTCTGTCTGTCTGTCTCCTGAATTCAAATCTCACTTCAGACACTTCCTCATTGTGTGATCCTGGGCAAATCACTTATCCCCACTGCCTAGCCCAGTGATGGCGAACTTTTAGAGATAGTGTACCCAAACTACACCCTCAAGCAGCTCCATTCCCAGACAGGGAATGGAGGAGGTGCTCTCATTGGGCTGCTGGGCAGAGGGGTGGGACATGTGAAAATTATTCTCAGGCACAGTGGAGAGGGAGAATGGAGCAGCCCCCACCCCCAACATGCCAAGGCACACATGCCACACCTTTGCTAACACGGGCCTAACTTTTAACAGTTCATCTGCTTTGGAACCAATACAATGTATTGATTCTAAGGCAAAGGGTAAAAAACTTCAAAGAAAAAATAAAAAAATAAAAATATAATATAATCATCCAGAAAGATGTAATTCAAGTACCAAGCAATGACAGTCAAGATAAGACCTAAAATGAGAGGTAATTTTTTTTCCAAAAAACAAAAGCTGTTGACCCACAACCAAGAATATCTTACTTTACAAATTTGAACACTACCCTAGGTGGGGTAAACAAACTTTTATTGGAATAAAAGACTTTCAAATATTTCTGATTTAAGGACCAGAGCTTCACAGGAATTCTGAAATACAAACACAAAAGAGTACAGAGGAACCCAGAAGGGTAAATTTAGTCGAACAATTAGATGGAGATATACAATCATGTAGGTGTTAACATTCTAATAAAGGCAGAAAAAAATAAGTCTCTTCAGGAAAAAGAGTTGCTGGGCAGTGGTAGGGGTGGGGGGTGGTCCTGGTTCTGTCCCAAGAGTTTTAAGATAGGGAAGAAAAAGGAGGTAAAAGGAGAAATATACTAGGGCAATTAAGGGATGGAACTTGATACTTCTCATAATTTGGATGTATGAGAACAATATATGAACATGAAGGAGTGGGTAGGGAAAGTGGTTATCAGATGAACTCCATTCTTATCTGAAATGGACAAACACATACACATGCAGTTTGGGTTAGAAATATATCAAACTCAATAAGGAGACAAGTGGAAATGGGGGAGAGGATTAAAAGGGAAAATAATACCAGAGAGGGAATAATCACAAGAACAAACAATTTACTGGTTCTTAAAGGGAGATTCTTGTTGAACAAGAGGGAAGGGAAGAACTAGAATTGAATGGAATGCCTTGGATTGTCTCTTTAGAAAATGGCTGAACATACTGTGTTAAAATTATAATGGAATACTACTGTGCCATAAGAAATAGAAATGATGTCAGAATACCTAGGATAGTATGAAATGATGCCGAGTTAAAGTAAGCAGAACGAGAACAATTTATATAGGATAGCAACATTATAAAGCAAAACAAAGATGAAAGTCTTAAGAACTCTAAATCAAATTATTTACCATGTCTTTACAGGATCTACAATAAAGCATGTTATCCATCTCCAGACAGAAAGGTAGTGATTACAAGAGGAAGACAAATGTATTGTTTTAACATGGCCACCGCATGGATTGCTTTCACTTGACTATATTTGTTTGCTATATAAAAGTTTTCCCCTTTATTTATTACCAATATAATTGTTATTATAAATAAAAACACTAATATGATCAATTAAGTTTGCATTGAAACTACAATGTCTACATTTAGAACAATGACATTTAACTTGCAAAATGCCATATAATGTTTCAGTCACTATCTCCATATCTCGATCAAGATTCGTACACAATATTTTAAATTTGTTGGCAAAAACCATACTTAGTGATTTTTATGGGTGGCAAATCAGCAGTCTTTTCATTATTTGGTTCATTCAAATGGAGGAAGGCTATATTCCCTACAAGAATGTACACATTCATAAATAAATGTTTAACTTCATTGCTCAGGGTTATATTGCTAATAAAAGCCAAATCATGGACTTACTTCCAATAAGGCCAGTTTACTTTATAGAATGGAAAATGTGTAAAAAGATTATAAAACTAACTGGGACTTACTGTTTCCCATGTATATTTCTCCACTGATGAAAGAATTGGAGTAGTGATTCTAGAGCCAAAAGATATGGGTTCAAATCATACTTCTGATCTTTACTATCTTTGTGACTTTCCACAAGTCATTTCACCTCTGGATCTCAGTTTCTTCATTTGTAAAACAAATAACTTGGACTAAGTGGATGATATTATATACATACATATATGTGTATATATGTATATATACATGCTCACATACATATATACATATAAAAAGTTTCAACTCTAAGAGGTAGTAGCTTGAGGGTTAAGTTCTAAGCTAGTGTAAATATTGACTTAGAACAAAATACCTTCTTAACCAAAACTCTAAGTGTACTTAAAGCAACACTATAATCTAAAAAGCTTCTGGACATAAAAAAGGGAAATTGTTTTCATATGGCATGAAAGCTTTTTATCTCCTTAACTACACAGATGCATGCAACTTTCAAAAGCAATGGCATTTCCCCAAAATAAACAGAAAAAGTACTTGCAAATCCGATCCTAACTTGTATCCCTAAAGCCTACACATACAGGAAAAAAATGCTATTTACCCATATCAGAATCAAATGTAGTTATGTTTCTTTTTTTAGTGGTATTTCTTTCTTATGATTTTTAAATTGCATATTCGATCTTTCAAAACCTAGACTGAAATTTCAAACTGCAAGTCCTTCATTCATGTACACAGTGCTTACTATTGGTCAATAGTGACAAAACTTATTTTGTACCATTAGAGCAAATTCGTATTACCTTTATACCATGTATTCTTCTTTGTAGTCTTTGAAAAGGTTTATATTTGAAATAACAAAACCAAATATATTTGCAGTATCTCAACTCAATTCTTTCAAGTGGCTTAGTCTAGTTAACACTTTGACTAACTGATGTCATCAAACTATCTGCTTAATACCAGAATGCTATTATAATGAAAGACAATTTAGCGCTGTTGAAAGAATACCAGATAGGTTCCAGAAGATTTGAATTCAAAGTCCATTAGGCCACTAAGTTACTTTGTAACTGAGCAATTTACCTCTCTGAGTTTCTGTCTCTTCATTTGCAAAAAGGAGCTATGAAATCATAGTTCAAGATCATAAAAATGGTGAAATTAGATGTTCTTAAGCCCCTTCCAAAGTTTTAAGATGATAAACCATTTACATTCTAATTGAGCAGAAGAAAACAAGCGTACTCTCCGAAGCCTAATATCTTCAAGGGTCATATAGAAAGCTAAATAAGACATTTGGAGGGCTTTTATGGTCGTTTTATTTATTGATTTAGTCTATTATGAAAAGGAAATTAGAGGAAAAGGAAAATACAATGGAGAAGAAAAAGGAAGATGAAGGAGAAGGAACTTAATATAATAAGGATATATTGAGATGGACAATATACAAACATAGAGGAAGGAATGAAAAAAGAACAGGTTCCCATGAACCTCAGTTTCATATGAACCAGGCTAAGAAGAGTTGGATAGATAGATAGATAGATAGATAGATAGATGTAGAGAGACACACAGACATAAAGAGATAGATAGATAGATAGACGTAGAGAGACACACAGACATAAAGAGATAGATATGCATACATACATATATACATACATACTTATTAACATGTATTTATATATGGATAGTCAGGTCGTTAAATACCTCTGAGATCTAATAGTCTATAATTCTACATTCAAAGAAATAAGAGCAAAGCCAATCATTAAGAAGTAGCCTTATGGTATGAACTGGAGGGCAGAGAACAAGACACAATTTTTGAAGCTTTTACTAACAAAATTTTTCTTATTTTCAGAGGATTCCAATCAGATTACCTGAAAGGGGAAATGTTAAAAATAATAATTATTATAAGCATATAAAGGAGAAACAGTGGTAGTGGTACAGTGAAAGAAGACTGGCTCTGGAGTAAGAATACCAGAATTCGAATACCCTTTTCTGCCTGTTGACAACAGATGTGAATTGGGGCAAATTACTTCACTTCTCTTCTATCAAAATGGCTGCAGTGGATTCTGAAGTCCTTCCAGCTCTAGCTCTACATCCTGTCAACACTGAGAGAGGTCTCCTAAAATGAATAGGAGAGTTCTGAAGAAACAGAAGTCTGAAACATGAAATGTGGGTATGGGGAAGAGAGTAGAGTAGGGCAATACTATTTCAGTATGTTTTCCAGGACTAGTTTTCAAATGCAGAGGGTGGGGATGGGGGGAGTAAAAGATCAATTCTGATGAAATTTTTTAAGATTTTTACAAAATATTTTTTCAATCTCTCATATCAATACTGTACCAAATTAATCAATCAAGCCATCACTAGGTATTTATTAGGTGACTACTATGTGCCAAGAACTCTACTAGGCACTGGAAACACAAAAACAATTAAGATATTTAGATACAAAGACAAAGTAGACATAGCACTTATGTGCAGGTTACAGTTTTTCAAATGAACTTATCTGACTTTTAAAAATGAAATTATTGGCAAAGACAAGATAATTAGAGAATGGCAATTCATACGATACAATCAATCAATAACACAGAATATTAAGAGTAGTGACAAAAGTATGAAGATGATGATGTGTTATAAATAGCTACCTATACAGACTGACCTGTAAAAAACACAGTGTTTCTAACATTCTACACAATGAAAAACTAAAATGCTATATAAGCAAGCCAACCTGAAATGACACCTAGTATTATAAATGGCCTAATCTATATGTTAATACTGTTGTATCACATAACTGCAGCAAGACTAAGATAACAATATGACTTTGGGGTTTCTATGGCTACATCCTGGGCTAGCGTGTCTGAAAGGGTTTAGCTGCTGACACCACACACACATTCTGAGTGCTTCTCTTTGGTTATTTATGATATGATTTATGATAACGACAACATCTCCTATTTTCTCCCCTTGTCAGATACAATAAATTGCTATCGTTAATCACCCTTCTTGGTTCAGTTATGATTACAATAGTATAATAGGACCTACCTATGGGTAATATCTTGTATTAATATTTTTAAAGGAAATAAGCAAAAGTAGACTTCTTTGGACAATGCCAATGAATTATTTTAAAACATTCCTTTAATTACTTTTGAATAAATTCAGTTGAGTCCATACCTTAGATTCTATGTGGATATAATCCTCTATGTAGATTAAAATCATGATCAAATGCTAGAAATTGCTATTTTGTACTTTCTTAAGTTTGCCATAATTACATTTTTCCCTCTAAAATCTGAAAAAAATGGAAAAATTTTCTAGATTGCCTTGAGACAATTTTCATTGCTAATTTTTTCACATGTAGGCCAAGATTCAAATTCCTTTTGTATATTTCATAAAATCTGGAAGAGCCTAATCCTTTTCCATACAACTGTTTTTAAACAAAAATTGCAGGAACTATTTACAGGGCTTGATTATTCAATGTATAAGAAATGAATATTTCATAGGAAAATTTTAAGTGACATTAAAAACTCTACACTCAAACCTCACTTTCATAAATCAAACTAGACATATCTTATTTAAGAATCAAAGGATTTATTTACAGTATTGGCAAATCAAAGTAATTTCTGATTTGCTGAACTTTTCAGGTTTTTATTTTTGATATTTTCTTAGCTACCAAAAAATTTCATAGTTATAAAATTCATTCATTGCTATCACTTCAGCTACACTAAAAAAACTTAACCAAATTAAAGCATGGCTCTCAAATTGAAGTTCAAGCCATAAACTGTTTTTGTTTTTTCAGTTGATGATACAGTGCAAAATGTTTTTATTTTACTTTAAATTACTCTAGCACTAAAGGGCTAATCACTAAGCTTGAAGAATGAAGAATGAAGAGCTTTCTGAACTGCATAAAATAATCAAAATTAGAATATATTAAACATAAGGGTAAATCAAAGTTGCTATGCTGTTAATCATTTTTATGCCCCTCTCTATTCTTGAATTGCACTTTTTCATCCTCTTTCATTCTGCATACCTATACAGAAAAGATTGTTCATCAAGTAATGGATCTTGCATGTTCCTAAAGCATCATTACCAGTGTATCTTGCAATACTAATGCTGGATAAGGAACACAACTTATATTTTAGGGAGCAGTGCTTTTAATTTTAACCCTTTCCTTAAAATTATATTATTAGTAGCACTTCTCATTTCCTACTACTACTCTTACTTGTGTTTTAGTTTCACTAAACTATGTGTGGTTATATATAAGGCAGAGTTGCTAGGTAGCAGAGTAGATAAGAGTGCTAGGCCTGGAGTCAAGAAGATTTGTTCAAATATGGTCTCAGATACTTACTTGCTTATGACACTGGGCAAGTTACTTAACCCTGTTTGCCTCAGTTTCCTCATAAGTAAAATGAGGTGGTTCTAGAAGGAAATGGCAAACCACTATATTTGCCAAGAAAACTCCAAGTGAGGTCACGAAGAGTCACATACAACTAAAAAATGACTGAATAACAACAAAATTTAAAAGATATCCCACAAAAATGGAGAAAAAGGAAAACTTAAGTCAATATGATCATCTAAACTTAAGAAAAATAATTTAAAGATATATTTTACATTAGATCCATTTTAGTCTGAAGTACTAACAGATATGGAGCAAACACACATGTACAATATGTCTTTCTATGCAGAGTTTCTACAGAAATCAAAATTTGTATGTAGAAGTAAATAGTCAACTCAACAGGCAATAAGGGAAAAAAACCAGAATTTTAAGTCTCTGTTCTCAGTATAAATACTTTTATGCTGTCCTCCAAATTCTTGAACTCACAACCCCTCAGGAAATGGCCTACAAAATATGCTTTTCACCAGGAATGTATGGATCATGAAAAAATACTCAAATTTTAACATTCAATGGTCCAAAAACACAGGTAAAAACAAAGAGAACATTCACAAGGATTTCATAAGTTGTTGTTAGAGAAACATTTAAAATTATAGAAAAATTTTATCTGTCATGACATGGTCAAAAAATGAGAAGTTCAGGGCAGCTGGGTAGCTCAGTGGAGTGAGAGTCAGGCCTAGAGACAGGAGGTCCTAGGTTCAAACCCGGCCTCAGCCACTTCCCAGCTGTGTGACCCTGGGCATGTCACTTGACCCCCATTGCCCACCCTTACCAATCTTCCACCTATGAGACAATGCACCGAAGTACAAGGGTTTAAAAAAAAAAATGAGAAGTTCTGATTAAACATAAGACTAAATTTCCCCATAAATAATGATTTTTTCTTTTGTCTTTTCAAAGGATTAGAATACAACAAAATATGTAACATTAAATCTATGTAACCTTTCACAAATACCTTACAGCAGAAGTCACTTCAGTATGTTATTGTGTCTCGGAGTTCTTATTACAAGAATCAGTTAAAATGATTTTCCTAAAGTACAAGTCAGAATTTGTGAATGTCTCACTCCATACACACTCAATAAACTCCAGAGGCTCCTTATCATCTTCAGAATCAAATGTCTTGAAGGAGCAGGTAAGGCGGTACAATGAATGGAGTGCTAGGCCTGGTGTCAGGAAGACATGAGTTCAAATCTGACCTCAAACATTTACTAACTCTGTGACTCTGGACAAATTACTTTAATTCTGCCTGCTTCAGTTTCTTCACCTTCAAAATGTGAAAAATCAAAGCCCCTACCTACTAGGTCTGTTTTGAATGAAATAACAATTATATAACAATATAATAAATAACAATTATAAAGCACTTAACACAGTGCTGGCACATAGCAAGCACTATATAAATGTTAATAACTATCATTATTGTTAACAAATACAAATTTTCTTTGGTATTCAACGTTTTATAACCTGCTCCCACACTCATATTCTTTGATACATTGACACTGGTCTTCTTGTTATTCCTCAAACAATACTCCCTAACTCTGGCATTTTCACTGGCTGTGCTTCATGTCTGGTATGCTCTCGTTCCTGATCTCTGTCTCCCGCCTTCCCTGAAATCCCAAATAAAATCCTATCTTCTTTAGGAAATCTTTAACTACTCTGCTTAATTCTAATGCCTTCTCTCTGTTGATTATTCCCATTATTTTTCCTCTACATAGCTTGTCCAATTTGCACAAAGTTGTATGTTTTCTCCTTCATATGTATGTAAGTTCCTTGGAGATAGAGACTACCTTTTACCTTTCTTTGTATGCTCAAACATACCACAGTGCCTGGCACATAGTAGGCACTTAATAAATGTTGATTATTTCATTATTATATGCAAATCATGGTTCTAGGTCCAATATACACACAGGTGAATATGGCATAGTCCCTGCCTTCCAGAACCAAACTTAGAAACAGATAACCACTTTACTTTAATATTCTTAAGTACTCAAATAGATCTGAGATCTCATTGATGTAGGTAGGTATTCCTTCAACTGATTCAGATAACTCATCCAGGCTTGCATATTCTGTGTAATATGCCATGTTTTCTCAAAAAAGTAAATGTGGCACAGTGGAAAGACCTGGACAAACCTTGGCTCAGCAACTTAACTCTGGTGTCAGCTTAGACAGGTCATGAATAACCTCTGGTTCTGTTTCCTCATCTGTAAAATGAGAAGGCTGAGCTGGTTTATCTCATGGGTCTCATCTAGCTCTTGATCTCTGATTATAAGTTCAACACATGAGATCAATAAAAACATGGTGGGAGATGTAACAGGTTGGGCTGAGAAGGGGTATGGGGAGAATAAGAATCCCTTGTTAGTTGAGGTTTGAAGGTGGAATGCAATAAGACACTCCTAAAATATTCAAACAATTAATAAAACCTTAACACAAAAGGGATTCCAGAATAGAACAGCACTTAGCTCTGGTAGACCTGGCCCTTCCTCTTCTCAAGGAATCATGAAGGTACATCTAAAGGGCTTCCACAATTTGTGGATTTTATTCTCTTAGGCAACCAGAAAGCCACCCAACCATTGTCAATCTGGCCTTAAGCCTCAATAGCCAAGGCCAATCAAGTCCCAGAGTCAACTTTTTTTTTTTTTTTTTGGGGGGGGGGGCCTAAGGGATGAAGAAACTCTGGTAAACAATGATCCTGTGTCAAGGGCCTTCCTTCCTTTCTCTATGACTTTCATTTTTTCTTGGTAATCACCAGCATCTAAGCACAATGACTAAAATATTGTAGGTGTTTAATAAATGCTTGTTAATTCATCCATTTTAAAGCTAAATAACAGGGAAGCCTACAAGCTGTTCACTGTTTACCTCTTACTCTTATATGAACAGCTCATCTTTTTTGACCATGTATTGCTTTGATGCCATTCCTTATATTGTCACCTTAGAATATGTATTTACTAAATAAGGGAATGACAAATACATTGAGACATATTACTAACAACATTTAAGAAAAAATATTTAAAAATGTTTAGAGAAAATCTACTAAAGTGATTAGTGAAGCTGAATAAGGTCTTACTGAAGATTAGGAGTTCTCTGGTAGTATTCAGTAAGATTCTGTCCTTGATCTTAGATTGTTGTAGATTTTTATCAATGATTTGGGTAAAGACATAGAAGAGAATCATCAGGGGTTTTTTTGGATGATGCAAAACTATGTAGAATATATTATGTGATGGATCACAGAATTTGAATCCAAAAATATTCTGAAAAGCTGACACTATACCAAAAAAGAAATTTAATAGGAAGAAATATAAACTTCTACCACCAAGTTCTGGAAAAAAAAAATCAAATGCCACAACTATAAAATGAATGGGAAATATCTGGCTAAACAGGAAAGCAAAAGAAAAACACCTGAGGGTTTCTGTTAGCTATAAACTTTGTAGGAGAAGCAGCATCATGTAAAAATTAAAAAGCTAATCTTGGGGTCTTGAAGACCTCAGTTCAAATTCTAACTGATATATATTGTTTGCATGACCCTAGAATGAGTCAAAGACACCTCAGGGTCCCAGGCAACATTCCAACCCCAACCCCAACACACACACACAAAATGTTAGGCAGGCAACAACAAAAATATGGCACAGGTTTTTTAAAAGCCTAATGTAATCACAGACTACAGCACTAGAACAACAGCATCAACAACAAAGATAAGAGTCCCATTGTACTCAGGGTTGATTGAATTATATTATAGATTGTGTTCGATTCTAGGTACCATATTTTAAGTCATTATTGACTGATATATATCCAGAGGAAAATAAAGGGATCCAGGAAGCACGTTGCTTAAAGGAAGGATTGAAGGAATGGAGAAAAGAAAAAACAAGAAAGGAGAAAAGAAGGGAAAAACATGACAACTATCAATAAATATCCTGACGGTTTTTAATCCTATAGAGGAGTGAACAGAGTGTTCTAAACAGGTAGCTCTAAAACCAATGAAAAGTTATAGATAGATGGATTCCGACAAGATATGGAAGAACTTTCTAACAATTAGATTATCCCTGTCAATAATTTAGATAAAAAAATGTGTTGAGCATATCAGGAATATTGAGGAATTCTTGCCCTTGACTGCAGCTAGAAAGCCATAGTAGAATAGAACTTGCAGTCAGAATAGAGCTAAGTTCTAGCTCTAGTTTGCTCTTTTACAAAATAAAGGAATTGGAATAAAAAGATCTTTACGGTCACTTTCAACCTTAAAACTGAATTTATTCCTTTCTATTTTATGTCAGAAAAAATGACTTCTAAAATATTGTTCTAATGATTTAATTCATTAAAAATATTTATAATAATTTCCATGATGCCAAATATACGTTTTGACAGATTTCAAGCTGATTTTTGAAGAAGCTGAGCCTATTTTTACAAACACTAAAATTTGAAATATATGTTCACATAGTAGCAGAATACGAAAAACAAGTCTTACAATTTTTATATACATGCACAAATGATTAGGAAACACTAAGAAACGAAAAAAAAAGTTTTTTATCCCACCAATGCAAAAATATTTATATAATAAAAGAAAGCTAAAAGTAACAATAAAATAATCACCATTGAAATAGCCAAGATTTTTTTTTAAGTGAGTCAACAGAGTGTTGATAGATCCTACAGCAGAAAAATGAACCAACTGTTAAAATAAAATACAACCCATATAAAATACAGTAAATATGCACGACCACCACCACTATCCAACAGTTGCATAGTAAGGTAAATACTCAACTACAAAAACTTCCAAATCTTCCCTCTAATGCTGTATAAAAAGCCTAAGGCCATTCACACTAAGGAATTTAGATCCAGATAATTTGTTTATCTTTGAGAAAGTATTCCTTTTCTGTTTGGCACAAGTCTCACTACCATGGAAATGAATATAAAAAGAAAAATGACAAATATTGTTATGATGTTTGATGTTACATTGTCATATTGCACTTTCTCTCAGGCACATACTAATATTTAGTTTTACCCAAACCTCTTCAGTCCAATGCAAGATTTTCCCAGTGCTATGAATGACCTTGACAAAATTCTAGAAAAAAATACCTTAGGACCTGCAGCTGTAAAGCTATTTTAGAATTAGCTCTGAATAATTGTCCCACAATATGAGTTTCTTGATTAATTGCTTAAGATAAGGTCTCATTTTCCTTGCTGGCCTCCAGTGGCTCCCCCTACTTCCCATAATCACTTTTGTCTCATTCTTCAGTACACTGGAAGACTAAGAGAAAAATCTGAGATACGGCAATTCCATTACTTGAGGATTAGCTAAGAGATAACCCTTTGTATTCCATTACTGACCATTATTTGAGTAATTATTCAATCAAGTTTTGTACATTTGAAAGATGCACTAATTGTTTTCTAAAGCTCAATCTACCTCTATAATAACCTGAAAAAAAGTCTGTCCTTTAACATTGTAAAACTACATTTAGGTTACAAAAGAAATACAAGAAGTAACTTTTTTTTATTTAGTTCTACATTACTCTTTTTTTAAGGCAAAAAGTTTTTTTAAAAAACATGATTATCTAAATTGCCAAAGGTCTCACTGCCTAACTAGAAAAGTGGGACTCTATTTTGACTAGATTTATACTTTATGAGGGTCATATTTCTGCATAATGTAGACAGAAAATTGGCAAGAAACAGCTATTCCATCCAATTTAACAAAATTACTATTCAACTACCTGAATTTTGGCAGAATTCCAGGATGTATATCCAGGAAGCAATAAGTAGGCGGAAAGGGGAAAACTGGCAATTAAATCTAAACAAGTTAATTTTCATAATTTTTAAAAATAACAACAACAAAAATAAAACAGAACATTTAAAAGCCAAATATTTAAATGAATAATCACATGCATAATGTCTCTTTCCCCCTTATAGGATCAGAGATCAAGAGCTAGAAGGGGACTTAGAGACTATATTAGTCCAATCTCTTCATTTTAAAGATGGGGAAACTGAGGCCTAGAGAAGTGAAATGATTTTTCTAAGGCTATACAGCCTTTGGTAAAGCCAAGATTTAAACTCGGATCCCCTGATTCCAAGTTCAGCACTTTATGTGAGAAAGGCATAGAAAACAATAAAATCTACTTTCATAATACACAGAACCTTTATTTTTTATTTTTATTATTTTATTATATTTATTATTTATTAGAGTATGCTAAATCAAACAACTATTTAAATGTCACACCACCAAAATAAAATGTTTATTCTTTGTTTTCTGTGCTAATGGAGGGAAACATCAGAGTGGCAAACAGTATGAAACTCATTTGCTGCTGTTTTGAAATGTATTTATGAAGACTGAAAATTGACATGATTAAAATCTGCAACATTCAAAATTTTTTCAATTCTATTCCATTCAATAGAATTTTTCATGGGTACCATGATGATCTGAGTTCTGTGTTAGGCCTGGTAGTAAATTCACAGAAACAAAAGTTTCTGTCCTCAAGTAGCTATGTTCTATTTGGGGGTTTTAACCTGTATACAAATAATTAAATAGAAAACAACACATCATAGATTTAGAGGGGAAGAGACTACAGAAAATATCTTGTCTAACCCCTTCATTTTCCAAATGAGGAAACTGAGTTCTGGAAAGGAAAGTGAATTACCCTAAATATACACAAGGAATTGAGAAATAGGGAAAGCATTACGGGCCCTCCTCTTCACCAAAAAGCAGGGACATAAAGTTCAAAATCTCAAAATCATATGTTATTTGGTCTTAAGATTCCAACTATAAATACTTTTTTGCAGCAGATATACATATCGAATTGTATTTTAGAGGTAATTTTTTTTAAACTGCTGTAATCTATAAATTCTTATCAGTTCAATTACTGAGCAGGAAGACCTCTAAAAACTAACTGGGGAGAATCTAGTATAGAATTATAACTTGGGAAAATAATTTAATGAGTGACTCCACCGATCTCATTTTTTAAATACATGTTGTCAATAAACATTTCTTAGCACCTATTATGTTCCAGGCATTGTGGTAAGCTCTAGGGATATGATATACAAAGCAAGGCAAAAGATAGTCCCTGATCTAAGGGAGTTCACTATCTAATGGGAGAGACAGCATGTAAATAAATGTGTACCAACAAGCTATATATAGGATAAATAGGACTTAACAGAAGGGAAGGCACTGGAATTAAGATGGACTGAAAACTGCTTGTTAGCTCTGGAATGGGGGAGGAAAGAGGAGAGTGAGAGAACATGAATCATGTAACCATGGAAAAATATGCTAAAAAAAAATGTGGAGAAAAAAAGAGGGACAGGGAAAGGTTTTATATAGAAGATAGGATTTTAGCTAGCACTTGAAGGAATCAAGGAGGCAGAGATTAGGAGGGAGAACATTCCAGGCACAGAAGACAACCACAGAAAATGCCTGCAGAGGGAGGGCCTTATTCATGGAATATGCCAGTGCCACTTGATTGAAAAGCATGTCAGGGAACATGATATAAGAAGAATGGAGGGAAAGGGAGAAGAAAGAAGACTTTTGAATGCAAAATAGTTTTTTTGTATTTGATCCTACTGAGAGTAGGGCAGGCTCATCAAGCAAGTTATTGCAATTATCTAGGTGTGAAGCAATGAGATCTACTTTCCTCACACCATGGTGGCAAAAGAAGGGGGTGTATCTGAAAGATACTGAAAAGGTAAAACAATGACACAAGGGCACACATACATTTTCCCTCCACCTATGGCTTCTGTAGTCAGTCTGATAGCCATATTGTGTGTGAGTATTATGAGAGAAAGAGAGAGAGAGAGAGAGAGAGAGAGAGAGAGAGAGAGAGAGAGAGAGAGAGAGAGAGAGAGAGAGAGAGA
>NC_058134.1:178154475-178231164 GCF_016433145.1 Gracilinanus agilis
AGAGAGAGACAGAGAGAGAGAGAGAGAGAGACAGAGAAACAGAGCGCGCCCAGGACAGAGGTTTGGAGATACCCATGGGTAATGAGTGTAGGATGGAGAAGAACCAGCAAAAGAGAAAGAAAAGGGGCAGCTGGGTAGCTCAGTGGATTGAAGGTCAGGCCTAGAGACAGGAGGTCCTAGGTAAAAATCTGGCCTTAGACACTTCCCAGCTGTGTGACCCTGGGCAGGTCACTTGACCCCCATTGCCCACCCTTCCCACTCTTCCACCTAGGAGCCAATACACAGATGTTAAGGGTTTAAAAAAAAAAAAAAGAGTGGTCAGATAGAGAAGAGGAATGAAAAACTAGAAGAGAGTAAAAGAAAATTCAGAGAGAATAAAGTATTCAGGAGGTAATCAAAAGTTACAATAGTATTATGTAGAAGAAATAATGGAAATTTTCCAAGTAAAATCAACAATGAAGCAAGGATTCCCATCGTCACCATTGTTACTTTACACAAAAATACCATAATCTGGGAGTTAACCTAGCAAGACACACAGAGGATTTACATAAATATGACTATAAAACAATTTTCTCAGAAATAAAGGAAGACTTATGAATAAAGAGAGATTTGCTGTTTATGGATAAGTTTAACTTACATAAGAAAAATTATGAGGAAACCACCATATTTAATCTACAGATTTCTTACAATATAATAATTTATTAAATGGATATTTCATAGAATTATTATTAAGCTATATGAAATAGTGTGAAGAACTCAGAGAAACATAGAAGGATGAAATAATTCAGAGTGAATCAAGCACAGTAAAAACTATTTACAATGACTACATTACTGTAAATAAAGTCAATAATGTTTGTCAATCAGTCAACTAGCTTATTATAAGCACCCACTATGTGCCAGGTATTGGAGATAAAATAAAAGAAAAAAGTCTCTACATTCAAAGAATTGATACTCACTTGGGGGATATGACAGCCATACAGATAAAGTAAATACAAAGTGTGAATGTGAAATCCCATACCCTCCATTATTGTGTAATAATTCTGTAATGTTTTATATCTATTCTGTTCTGATATTGCTCCCCCTGTGATTTAAACTTTTGAAAATATTCACATTAGGATGACTAACTGTACATTCTTCTTCCCCGCCTGTGCCTCTTAAACCTCTCTGAGTTAAAAGACGAACTATATATTCTTCTCTTGTTTTGAGTCTGTGCCTTTTAAAGAGAGTTAAGATACACACTCTATCTGCAGTATTAAACATAGTTGTACACTTTGTGCAATGCACTGGGTGAAGTTACAAATTGGGTCCAGTACATCTGTTAAAGCTTTTGCAATGGATTTTACCAACTAATGGCCCCCAAACTCTTTTGATTGTTCAAAACCCTTTGCAAAGAAAACACTGCATGAGGAAAATACATGCCAAATATTCAATGTGGGTCAAGTAACCCTGGCCATAGCATGGGTCAAATGAGTGATAATGGTCAAGTTAGAGCCATAAACTCCCATTGTACTTATGACCTCACTTCTGTAAAATTGCTATAAAATGAGGCTGCTCACAAGGCTCAAGGTCTTCAGTTGCTAACTGGAATCTCGCTTTATTGTAAGACTGGCCCTCTCTCAATAAACCTATTTCTTTTTTAGCTTGGAGATTTTATTTTATTTTTGGTGTCTTGGCTAATACATTTTCTGCCACAAAAGAATTTGGGGAAGAAGTTAGCTAACAGAGGAATCAGCAAAAGTCTATGAAAAGAGGTGGTTCTTCAGTTGAGCCTAGATCTGAACTAGAGCCTTCCAAGAAGCAGAGATGAGGAGAAAAAAGTATTCTAGGCATAGAAAATGCAAAGAGGAAGGAGATGGATTGCTGTTTACAGGGAACAGCAAGTAGACTAATTTGGCTGAGTAGTATACAGCTTAGAAGGGAATCATGGGCAATCAAACTGAAAGATAGGCTAGACCTAAAGTGTGAAGGGCTTTAATTGCCAGAGGGGTTTGTATTTTATCCTAAAAACAAAAGGAAGTAAGTAAAGCTTCTTGAGAAGAGGAATAACAATTCAGGAATATTAATCAGGCAGGTTTGGAGAAGATGGAATGGAGAGGTTAAGAGGCTAGATGCAGAGGTCAATAAGAAGGCTACTGGAGAAATCCAAAAGAGAGACCATGAGGGTCAGAGCTAGGATGACTGGTGTGACTGGACAAAAGGGAGAGAGGCAAGAGACATTGGGAGTAGTGTGAGATAAAGCCAGAAAGGTACATTGTAGGGAAATGCACCAGCTTCTTCAGGTCACTGTTCTCTACCTAGACAAATCTTAGCCAACCCTAAAGACTCAATTCTGACTTCTTCCAAGCCATTTTATAACCTTATCTCTAATCACTCCACAGCATTTTATTCACTGTTCCCACAAACCACAGTGTTTTCTCTACTCTAAAAGCCTAAGTGATCTTCTTTCTTCTTTGAATTCTAGTAGCATTTATTGTCTATATTAGCCACCATATTGGCACTTAACCAAATGGTTTATATTAATACAGTCAGTTCTGCTATAACACCACTTATGCATCCCTAAAAATCACCATACTATGCAAAATCATACAATCAAACTACCACATGGCTGATGGAGAGAATAGGATTGGGGTACGACACTCAAAAACTTCATCATTGACACATAAAAACAGGTAGAAATATAATAATATGGAATAACAGTTTTATATATGTTAAATGGTTGAAATGCCATTCAAATAAATAGTGACAGTGCCTGCAAGCCTTGGGGCTGCTGCTTGACTTTCACTATGGTTCCCACTGCCCCAGTCTCAAAAAGTAGACAGCTGTGAGCAGGAGGGCAGTACAATTAACTCCAGGAGCCAGGCTAAGGCCAAGGCAGAAAGTGGTAGTTTTCTTCCTCTTCCACTAGATTCTACTGCCCAGAAGATACACAATAAATATAGCATTTTACTTTGAAAAAGACAAGAGGTTTGCTTTCAGAGGTCAACATAGGGAAGGACTGTAGCTTTTGAGTTATTGTGAAGGGGTATAGTTTTCTGCATGATGAAATTGTGCATAAATGAGAATTTGTATTATGCTCAAAATATTCCTTAATACATCAACTGGGTTAGAACAAATTCTCATTTTCAAAACATATTATAGCAGAAATGACTTTAACTTTTCCTTAACATAGTTGTTGTTTTCTGAAATAATACAGGACATGCAAGGGCAGGAAGTATTAGGTACAAAGGTAGTCAATAAAAATTTGCTGAATGACTGAATGAATTTCAATTAAGTTAAAGCCTGCATTGTCCTCATAAAAACATTACCACTTTCAGATTTTGTTTACCTCCCACAGCCGTGTGAAATAATAACAAACTATCTATCACTACATATTAGTCATTTAACCTTTCTCAAAGGATTTGGGAGGTATTATTTTTACAATAGATGCAATAAGTCTGAAAATATAATTTCTAGTTAACAAAACATCTAATAAACTGCTGGCATGAAGTAGAAATTTAGTAGTTGTATGAATGCCACAAAAGGAACATAATGAATTTTTATTTTTAAGGCACTGAAGAAGTACAATCCACTGAATTAATGTTTTCTTTATTGTATATTGGTCCAAAAGCCATGATGACAGATAGAGTATTTTTGCTATGTTCAGCTATTTTTATGTGATCTCCTTTCTTTATACTGTTGAGGTTTATAGCAGAAAGAATCATCATCTCTGAAGACTCATAAAAGATAGCATTGATTTAGGGGAGTAAGAATGTTGAAGAAGTTTTTAATATCACATCATCTTTACAAATGGTATAATATTCTTTTTTCCCTGAGAGAGAACCTAGCACAGACATTGTCTTGAAAATGTTATCAATATTGGAAAACTTACTTTCTGGTATGAAAAACAGTATGATATGTGCTCCTTTCAAATGGAAGACTGTATCACAACTGGCAATAAAATGCTTAGTTCTACATTGGATCTCTGATTGCTGCCTTGAAAAAAAATCATAATGTGAGAATGAAGTGATGGGAGTCTTTTCATTTTGTACTAATATCATGAAATTTATTTTATCCAATGACTGGTATATTCAGTATAACTGATACTTTACATAATGTGAAATGTTACTATGCAAAAATCCAAGATTTGAATTCTTTAAAATTCACATTTTACTTTTATAAGTATTGCTGATTTGTTTTGTTTTAACATCACTTTGACTTCTAAATATATTCCTCTTCCTCTTCCCCACAGAATCCTCCCTTGTAACAAAGAATTTAAAAAGGGAAGGGGGAAAAGACAATTCAGCAAAACTAGCCAACACATTAACTCAATCTGATGGGAGAAGCAGTGTTTCATACCTATAGTTCCCTACTTCCTCAAAAGAGATGGGTACAGGTTCTCATCACTTTTTTTTTTAGGGCCAAATGTGGTCATTATAATTACTTTTGTTACAAAGCACAAGTTTGCAGCACCCCCACAATAAAGTGAAAAATCATCTTGATGAGACAAATACATTTTCTTATTAATTCAAAATAACAATTTCAGGAGCTTAATTTTTCAACCTCAAGCTATCTTCTTTTAAGGGACACATAGTTCTCATTCCAAGTCAGTTTATGAAGTAATTAACTGTAGCACAAGCCCCTAGTGAAAGTGAGTTCTAAGCATTTACTAGCTAGTTGACCTTGGGCAAGTCACTTAAACTCTGTTTGCTTCAGTTTTCTCAAATGTAAAATGAAGAGAATAGTGCCTAACTTCCCAGGTTGCTGGAAGAGTCAAATGAGATAACATATGCAAAGCATTTAGCACAGTGCCTGGCACATAGTGGACACGACATAAAAACTTATTTCTTTTTTCTTACTCTTGTGTCTTTTAGAATTGAGAGTAAGATTAGGATTATTAGGATTAATTAAGCCATAGGATTAACGATTTGGAATAATTGGGATCTTAGCAGCTAAGGACAGGATAAAGAGTAGTAGGTGAGGTTTCTTTAAGGCCAGACAGAATCTTGGGAAGGGGGCCTGTTGGAATTCTGGGTAGCCTGAATCAGTTGGTATTTTCCAACTGCCAACGGACTCCTGGAACGCTGAAAAAACCCAGTGGCAGGTGAAGGAATAGAACAGGTTGGAGTTTCTGGAATAAGTTTGTGGTGGAAATCAACAGAAAAGAGAAAGAGAGGCTGGTTTTCCTCTGTGTGGCTGCTGAGAGGGCCAAGCCATTGGGGCCTGCTTAGGCCTAAAGGCCTCGCTAAGGCCGGGAGGGCTGGCAGTAGGCGGGAGTGAATAACCAAACGGATTTAAAGCTGAAAAAGATCTACGGAGACAGTAAACTGACTTATCTAACTGAGGAGACCCAGAAGAATTAACAGTTGGAGGAGTGAGCTAGGATTTCCAGGAGACAGTAACTTTAAGACTTTATAGGATATTAACAAATTAGCATACATTTATTTAGTATAGATTTTTTGGTTTTAGTGATAGATGTAAAGAGTTCAGAGAAAGCCTGGGACCCCAAGCAGAAGAGACTCCGTGAGGGGTCCTAGTTTGGGAGTGGGATAAGGTAGTACCCCCTTAGAGTTAGGGATCCTATCCTTAACCTTTTTATCTATCCTTACCTATCCTTAAATCTTTTAAACCTTATTAGAGGGTTTTTTTACATCTGTCTCCTAGCAGTTATCCTTGCATAGGCCCAGTTACACGAAGCTTCAATAGCCACAAACTATTAGGCACCTGCCCAATCTATTATAAGCAGTAAAAGATACTCTATCTAATTCGCTATCCCCCCCCCCATAACATTCCTATATTAACATTCCTGGCCATTCCTTTCATAACAATAAAAGCTTTCCTTATTTTGGTGATAAAATAACTCATTCTTAATTCTGTTTTCTATATTTACATGAATATAAATGGCATTCTCCTAACTTGAGTGAATGTTCACTGAAGTAAAATATATTGAAACTTTGAGAGTTTCTTTAATCTCATGGTATACTGATGAGCTGAGACATCACCATTCCCAAAGGTAGAGGGTATGCCAGTTTGGTCAATCCACTAAATCAGTGATGGGCAAACTACAGCCCGTGGGCCAGATTGGGGGGAGGGACCTGAAATGTTCTATCCAGCTGTATGACATTATTCCTAATGTGACGAATACAATGAGTAGGACACAATACGATGAAATTTCGAAAGAGTTACCAGACTGACAGATGAGCATTTCCTTTCCTTTGGCCCCCTCTTTAAAAAGTTTGCCCATCACTGCACTAAATGAATTATGCTCTTTAGAAAGAATAAAAAAGATTTTTCTGTCCTGGTAAAATTAATGTGTGTAGGGAGTAGGGGAGATGATCTATTTCTCAATTAGTCTTAAATATGTTGGTGGTAAATTATCTAACATCAGTAATTTGCCTTTACCAAGAAGATATGAACACATACAAGTGGAAACCTTTTTCAGGACTTAAGGAAGGAAGACTACGGAGCAAAACAAAATAAAACCCAAAGCTGATGTATTACTTTTAACTGTGGTCTGTTTATCACACTTCACTTTTTCAAAGTATTGATTATTCCCCACAAAATGAATGTGGTTTAAGAAAATTTCATATTCACTTCACTTTTAAGAAAGCAACTACAATGTGAATCAACTAATCTGTAAGCTCCTTTGAGAGCAGACACCATCTTTTATCTTTTTTGGTATTCCTATTGCTTAGCATACATAGCATTTGGCAAAAAGTTAAGTGCTTATTGAATGTTTTATTTACTGACTGACTGATTAGCTGAAAGCATAAAGAATTCTTACCTTCTTTTTTCATCTTCATGGTTCTTCCTAAAGCATAGGTCTGATTATGGCACACAAACCCATTTATTAAATAAATTCAGTGGCTCACTACAACCTGCAACTCCATAAAGATTCACGAGAATTAAAATAAGGGGCTGTTATAAAATCTATTATGATACAGTTGAACTAAAAAAAGAGGGATAATAATTACAATCCCAAGAAGAAAAAAAAAGTAAAAACAGAATTGTTTAAGAGAAAAAGAAGGGAACCACATCATACTTTAAGGCACCTTAGATAATGAATTAATATTAATATTTAACATTTATGAATTTAGTGGTGGACCATCTAAATGCTTTTTTTGAAGTTTAACAAATTAGAGGGAGAAATATGCAGTAAAACTGTGGGATAGCAATGTTCCCTTTTCAGACCTACACAAATCTAGGAAGAGAAGAAGAGAGGGACACAGGGGGGTTTAAAAGAGAAGAAGCAAAGAAGTAACAGAAGAGAAAGGGAGTTAAATATTTGAATAAAATTTTAGGAGTAGTGGCCATAACAATGAGAGTAACCTAACTCTGACCAGAAATAAGTACTGTGCTGAGAGATTAACAAGGTATATATCCATCCAAATACTTTCGTAACTAATTTTGGCCAAAACAAAGCAGATCTGGTGCACTTCTCCAAAAAATAAGTCTGGATTTCTGATTGCCCTCTATATCTTCTCAAATACTAAGGTACCAAATGCAGAATGGTGAATAATAAACACTTGTCAATGTGTTTTCTTCATTCCACTTGGCTTCCAAACAACTTTAAAATAATGCCTCAAATAAAATTCTTGGAATGGTAGAGCTAAGAAAAGGTCAGAATGAGATATCTTCAGATTTTTATATAGCTTGGGTTCTTCCTCTTATACTTTATGGCAATTATTGCTCAAGAGGTATTTTGTTTTTATGAAGTTACGTCTTTGAATCTATCATCAAATTTTTTAAGTTCTTCTACTGTACTATTTTCTAACTTCTATCAAATATAATAAAACCCAAGACACACATTGAGATTTAAGTACTGATTCTTTGATACCAGTGAAAATGAAAATTATTACTTTTCATCAAATCCCAGCCCTAGTCAGATATATCTACACTTAGTTACCTATGTCAAAATTGAACCAAGTGTGTAAAAATTCAACATTTCTCCCAGTTATTCTAATAGGGAGGAGTACCATTTGTATTTTGTTTCAAAATATTCTTTTTATGTCCTTTTTTTAGTTGAAAGCAATTGGGCAAGTTTTATTTTTAAAATAACATTTATAACATAGACAATTGTACCTAACAAGATGAAAATCATTATGAATGAAGAAAAACAAATACTCTGCTGACCAAGAAAAATAATATTAACTTTATAAATAAAGTAGAAAAATAAATACTTGCCTAATCTGAAATATTTAAAAGTATCAAAGTATGGCAAGTACTGGGGCACCTAAATGAACTATCTTTCACATAAATAAAAACAACACACTTATAAACATGTTTATCAATAGAATGCAAAAAAATCTACCAAACAGTGCGTTTTAATGCCATATTAAAAAATCTAAAATTATAAAGGTATTAAACACTAAAAAACCATATTATTGCCTAAATCAGTTAAGCAGTTAAAAATTATGACTGACATTCTATTTTTATAATATTCCACTGTGCATTTCTGGTCCTATGACAAGGCTTAAGAAAAATGTCAATTTTCAATTTAAATAAATAGTATTTGTAGGTTTCTGTCTTAAACATAACAGGATTTGGAAGTAATTGTTCATATTTCAATAGATTTTGTTTTTAAAAAAGCCTTGGAAAGACAAGAGAATTGATTCTATACTGCATATTTACTTTCACTTTCTGCTTTCTCCACTTGGATGGGGCTAGCAATAAAATTAAATAGTACTGTTTTGAACGGCTATTTTATGTCAAAAGTCACAGCTTTATTGATCTGTAACTGAAACTAGAACATCCTTTAAAAAATTAGCATATAGTAGTCATATTTTGAAGCACTTACAAAATTGAAATAAACATGCTCATGTGATTTATGTCATCTGCCTTTAAAACTTATTACTCAAGAAGAAGCAGAGGAAGCCTACTGTTCTGTGTCAACAATTAAATCTTAATTTCATGCAAGTTAAAGGACTTTGTATCATTATTCAGAGATAAAATTTTATCAATAAGCACATTTTAATTTATAGTACCTTAGGATTTTAAAAGATATCTGTTGGGGGCAGCTGGGTAGCTCAGTGGACTGAGAGCCATGCGGCCTAGAGACAGGAGGTCCTGGGTTCAAATATGACATCAGACACTTCCCAGCTGTGTGACCCTGAGCAAGACACTTGACCCCCATTGCCTACCCTTACTACTATTCTGCCTTGGAGCCAATATTGGCTCCAAGACAGAAGGTAAGGGTTATTTAAAAAAAAAAAAGATATGTTATTTCCCTTTTAACATTCTTGTACTATAAAATATATTTTATTATCTCTAAACTTATCATCTCTACTTTAGAGATGAATAAATAGAAACCTAAGGTATTAGGAAGTTAGAAATTAAAGGCCTGAACAAGAGCAAAAAGGGAAAATTCACATATCCAAATGCCAATTTATATCTTACATAATTTTATCGTAATGAGTAATAGTCACTATTTTTAGAACTCAAGGATAAAGACTTTCCAAAGTACTTTACCAACTAATAATGTTCCTAATTTAAATAGTAGTCAATATAGTATCAAAACAGAAGAGATGAGGAAAGAAGTAAAGAAAAGTTTACATCTCACGGACAGATCAATTAGGAAAAAAAATCTTCAGAAATGGATTACTTTTAAATATAATTATTTCAAAATTCTGAGAAATAACTTTTATCTGAATCTCTCACATGTATTTAAGAGAAGTAACAGTAGTATGATCATTAATTTCAGCAGCTCATGTCAGGAATGACAGAGGGTGGAGCCAAGATGGTAGAGTAAAAGCAGCAATCCATTTGAACTCACTTAATGAATGCTGGAGTCATTAGCTTCCACTTGCCCTGAAAGTAATCTTAAAACAACATTTCAAGCTGAATTCTGGAGCAGAAGAACCAAGAAATAGTCAAGAATAATTTTTTTTTTTTTACATTAAGACAACTTAGGAGAGTGGTACCTGTGACACCAACATGGGTATCAGCCTGGAATATAGCAGCAACAGCAGCAGCAGTGGTGCTTCAAGCTTCCCTTAAAGGAGGCTATAAAAGCTACAAGACCATCTCTGGGAGCTCTCAGACAAGAAACTATAAAAGAGAATGTTATAACTGATCAGAAAAAGATTATGGGGTCTTTCAGTTGGTACTGGGGGCAGGACACTGTTACATTGCCCATATGTAGTTCTAGGTCCCAGTTCCCAGGGAAGAGTGTTTGTGCTTGCTGACAAGGGAATTGGTGACCTGATTACAGTTTGAGAGTCAAGAGGCATACTAGCACTTCCAGGTAGAAGGGAACAGGGGCCATTTCTGGGTAAATACCAGAGTGAACACACCTTTCTCCAGATCATACCACTTTAGATGCACCAAAAATTTTCATATCCTCAGAACTAGCTTGGAAAATGTACTAAAAAGCCTAAACTTGGGATGGGATAGGGATACCTTGGTGAAGAAAGGTCAATTTCAACATAAATCTTAAAGTGAAGAAACAGGCATAAAAATGAGTAAACAATGAAAAAAGAACTTGACCTATAAAACACTACTATGGTGGCAGAGATCAGGACAAACTCAGAAGGTTACAAAGAAGCAACTACAACCAAAATTTCAAAGAAAAAATGTGAATTAGAGACAAGCCCAATAAGAATTCCTGGAATTGCTAAAAAAAAAAAAAAAAGATAAAAGAGTAGTAAAAGGAAAATTGGGAAAACAAATGAGAGTAATGCAAGAAAACTATAAAAAGAGAATTAATGACTTGTTAAAAGAGGCACAAAAAATCTCAAGAAAATAACATCTTAAAAACAAAATTGGTCTAATGGTAAAAGAGGCACAAAAATTCACTGAAGAAAAGAACTTCCAAAAGAGCAAAATAAGCCAAATGAAAAAAGAGGTACAAAAGCTCAATGAAGAAAATAACTTCATAAATTAGAAAAGAGGCTAATGACTCAATGAGACATCAAGAAACAATAAAACAAATTAAATGGGGAAAAAGGAAGAAAATGTGAAATATCTCAATGGGAAAACAACTGAACTGGAATACAGACTGAGGAAACAAAATCTTAAAATCATTGGACTACCTAAAGCTCATGATAAAAGAAAAAAAATAGAGCAGAGGTCAGACATCATATTTCAAGAAATTATAAAGGAAAAGTGCTCTGCTATCTTAGAACTAGTAAGTAAAATAGAAATTTAAAGAAACTACCAATCACCTACTGAAAAAGATCCCAAAATTAAAATTCCCAGGAATATTATAACCAAATTACAAAGCTCTCACATCAAAGAGAAAATACTAGCAGGAGCCAGGAAGAAACAATTCAAGTATCATGGAGTCATATTCAGGATCACATAAGATTTAAAATAGCTTCCAAGTTAAAGAAACAGAGAATTTGGAATATGATATTCAGGAAGGCAAAGAAATTATGACTGCAGCCAAAAATAACAACAAAACTGAGAATAATCTTTCAGAGAGAAAAATGGATATTTAAAGAAAGAGAGGCTTTTAAACATTCATATTAAAAATATCAGAGACAAATAGAAAATCTGATATTTAACATAAGACTCAAGAGAAATATAAAAAGGAAAACATGAATGAGAAATCATAAGGACTCAATACTATCAAACTGTTTGTTTTCCTATATAGGAAGAGGATATATTTCACTCATAAGAGTTTTATATTAATGAAGGCAGTTAAAAGGAATCTATAGACAAAAGGGCTTGGGTGTAAGTCCATGATACTGGGATGATCTCAAAAGGTGGGGGAGGTGCCCTGGGAGAAGAGGTAATGAAGAATTCATAGAATGAGGAAAGTTATTTCACATTAAAGAGGTACACAAGTAAGAGTTTTTACAAATGGAAGAAGGAAAATGGGGGCGGGGGGCGCATAATACTTGAATCTCATTCTCATCAGAACTGTTTTAAAAAGGGAAGAAACATATACATACAAATACATACACCCACATTCAGCTGGGTATAGATATCTATCTTACTGGGGCGGCTTCAAATCTGCCTCCAAACACTTTCTACCTGTGTAAGTCTGGGTAAGTCATTTAACCTCTATTGCCTAGCCCTTGACAATCTTCTGGCTTAACACTGATACTAAGCCAGAAGATATGGCTTTTTTTCTTTTAAATCTAATCTTACCTAATAAAGAAACAGAAGGGAAAAGAAAGGATGATAAAAGGTAGGGCAGATTAAGGAAGTTAGCGGTCAAAAGCAAAACAGACTTTATGTAAAAAAGAGATAAAAGAAAATACACAACAATCATAACTATAAATGTGAATGGTATTGGCTCACTCATAAAACAGAAGAGGAAAGCAGAATGGATTAGAAACTAGAATCTAACAATATGTTGTTTACAGTAAATACATTTGAAACAAAAAGACAATAGTTAGAGCAGAATCTATTATGTCAGCTGAAGAGAAAAAGGCAAGAATAGCAATCACAGTCTCAGACAAAGCAAAATCAAAACCAGACCTATTTGAAAGAAATTTGCTAAAAGGTACCATAGATGATGGAATACTATTGTGCTGAAAGGAATGATAAACTGAAGGAATTTCATGCGGACTTGAATGACCTCCAGGAATTGATGCAGAGTGAAAGGAGAAGAACCAGGAGACCATTGTACACAGAGACTGATAAACTATGGCACAATTGAACATAATGAAATTCTCTACCAGCAGCAATGCAATGATCCAGGACAATTCTGAAGGACTTCTTAAATTTTAGACATTTAGTGTAGATAGTGTAGGAGAACATTATTACAAATATTAATAATATGGAAATAGGTTTTGAACAATGATACCTGTATAACCCAGAGGAATTGCTTGTTAGTTCTGGGAAGTAGGAGGGAAGAAGGGAAGGAAATAACATGAATCTTGTAATCATGGAAAAATATTCCAAATAAATTTTAATCAATCAATCAATCGATCAATCAATCAATAAAAGGTATCACAGATGATGAAGCAATATGAAAATATTTTATAGCAAGTTTCTCTGATAAAGGCCTAATTTCTCAAATATATGGTGAACTCAGTGAAATTTTTAAAAACAAGAGTCATAACCTAATTGATAGTCCTGGTATATGAACAGGTAGTTTTAAGAAGAAAACATCTATCTTTAGTCATATAAAAGTGTTGCAAATTACTATTGATTAGAGAAATATAAATTAAAACAACTCTGAAGAACTACTTCACACCTATCAGAAATGAAAACTGTAGGGGCAGCTAGGTGGCTCAGTGGAGTGAGAGCTAGAAATGGGAGGTCCTGGGTTCAAATCATAGACACTTCCTAGCTATATTACCCTGGGCAAGTCCCTTAATGCCCACTGCCCAGCCTTTACCAATCTTCTGCTTTGGAAGTAATATACAGTACTATTTCTAAAATGAAAGATGAGGATTTTTTAAAAAAGGAAATGACAAATATTGAGGGAGATATAGGAAAATAGGACCACTAATGAACTGTAGGAAGAATTGTGAACTGGTCTGACCATTCTAGTTGGAACTATATTCAAAGGGCTATAAAATCTGTGCATACCTTGTGATCCAACAATATCATTACTAGGTCTGTATCCTAAAGAGAGCAAAGAAAAGGGGAAAGGAATTATATTACAAAAAGTGTGAGGCAAAAAAAAAAAAAAAAGGAATTATGCAGATATTCATCAGTTGGGAAATAGCAGAACAAGTTGTGATGGAAGACTATTGTACCATAAGAAATGATGGAGGGGAGTGGTTTCAGAAAAACAAGGGAAAGCCAAATGAACTGATTCAAACTGAAATGAGCAAAACTAGAAGATCATTTTACATAATGATCAATTGTGAAAAACTTTAGCTACTCTGATCAATGCAATGATCCAAGACAATTTTTTTTAAAAATCCTTACCTTCCATCTCAGAATCAATACTATGTATTGGTTCCAAGACAGAAGAGTGCAAAGGGCTAGGCAATGAGGGTCAAGTGACTAGCCCAGGGTCATACAGGTAGGAAGTATCTGAGGCCAGATTTGAACCCAAGACACCTCCTGTCTCTGGGTCTGGCTCTCAATCCACTGAGCCACCCAGCTAATCCCCCTAAGATAATTCTAAAGGACTAATGATGAAAAGTGTTCTCTGTCTCCAGGTAGTACAAACAAATATAATTTTCTCACTAATTTTTCCCCGCTTCTTTTTTGTAATATGCCTAAGATAAAAATGCTTTGTATTATTTTATATGTATAACTGATATATTGCTTGCCTTCTCAATAAATAGGGAAAGGACAGAAGGAGGGAGAGAATTCAAAACAAAATAAAAAAAGAATCTACAAAAACAAAATAATAAATATAAAAACTAATGAATGTGTAAAGTAGGAAAACAAAAACTACCTCTGATTATAAAAAAATACTATTCTTAAAAGCTTAACTCATCAAAACTTTCTTTTATACCCCTTCAAAATAATATGGCAATGGTAATCAATAAACATCAGCAAAACCATCATGTTTCTTAGAAGCCTAATATTTTGAGAAAAAAACCCTTAAAATTATCAAAGCAGATAGAGCAGATATTTAAACCTTTAATTTGAAAAAAATTAACATATATCAAGAAGTATTTTTAGAAGTTCCAAAATGAATACCTTTATATCTCTTTTGTTCTAAAAGAGCCATATACAATTGAGGAAAAAGAAAAAGGAATTTCCAAAAGGAAGTAGCAGAGACATATGAACTACAAGAGCATGACATTTAATAGCATTTTAAAAAACTATGAACAGATTAAGGATATAAGAGAAAGATGGGAAGACTACTCAAATCTGATGTTTATTCCCTTAATTTTTTTTACTTCAAAGCTAAATATATTTCAGTAATTACATTTTTCAAAAGATATTGCAGGTATTACTAACAAAATCAAAGATTAATTTTAAAACTAACAAAAATAAAGCAATTCCTAGGTCTTAGAAAGGGGCTTTTGAGAAATATCTAGGGAGTATAACTTTCCTTAAATGGAACACTACTAATATTCTCCAGATTTGCTGGCCCTGCCTGGAACCATCAAGTAAAAATGTTTACATTAAAACTGGGTTCAAATGAAAGGTCACCTAACTGGAAGACTTGGAAAATAGCAGTGACTTTAACTACAGAATATTCCCTGTAGAAAAGAAATGATTAATTCTATATACCAGTGAAAACTAATTTCGTTATATTTTCAAATTGCTAGGTTCCTCTCTGCTTCCTCTCCCAGATACCTTTTGATAAAATATCAAATATATTTCCAAAAAGGTTCCACCTATATATCAAAAAGACCTCTGAGTTTATTCACTTTTCTTCCTACAACTATAATGAAAATAACAGACACAATTTTGCACAATTAGCTGTGATTTTTATCTCCTTTCTGACTTTGAAACTGCACATGTATATCAAGTAAACAAGATAAGGCATTTATATTACACAAATTAATACACTATTCTTTTAAAATTGCCTCCGTGACTAATGTAGACTAGACAACAGAAGATTATTTCCTATTTCATTATATACCACACAAAAATCGATACAAGTTCATTTTATTTAGACAATACTGTTAGATACACATTTTATCATTTATATCTCAGGACTAAAAGGACAATGCTAAAACTGTAACATTTTATATAAAGATTGAAATCATGTAATTCATCTAATCACACTGCAAAGCAAACACCTAAAGAACTGGAAGCAAATGATATAGGAAATATGAAGAAATTGCATGAAAATACAAAAACAAAGCAAATTAAGTTACTCGGCTGATTAAGATTACTTTCAAAAGTTATAAAGTAGGGGAAAAAGGCCAACATGGGATTGAAAGCTATAAGTAACATAATTTTTTAGTTCAGACAACAATATAAAAGGTAGGTCCTATTTTAATAAGACATTTTTATTCCTTTAGTCATCCATTCACAAATCATTTACTAAACACCTATATGCAAAGTATTTTGCTAGGTGCTTAATTTTAAATTTATACTAATGAAATATTTATTTATGTAGATTAAACATGTTTAAGAATAAGAATTCACAATCTGCTTGGTTCCTTTAAAAATATTAAAACAATTAGCATAATGGAACAAATGAAAAAACTATGAGTGAATTGTTAGCTTTCATTTTTATCCTGAAAAATAACCACAGATCTAAACAAAACTTTCCAACTAAGTGGATTTTAAAACTGCATTGAAACAACTTGAAGGTGTTTATATTTTTGCTACAAAGGAAAGAGTAGGCAGACCATTTAGCCTAACACAACAGAGCTTTCAAAGGCATATATTATTATTAAGGTAAGCCAGGAAAACAACTTCTTTTGAGAGTTTTAAAAAAGCAACCTTCTAAAAGGAATTCAACATAATGTACTATATAACATAGGAAACACACATGCAAATATATACCCACAAACTTTTGACTAAAGTCAATTAGGAATAGACAGGCATAAAGAGCATTAATTAGACTGAGTCAGAAGATGAGTTTTCAATATTGGCTCTCACATTTTTAGTATCTGTATGGATTTGGGCAAGCATAAGCTCTCTAAGACAGTTTCCTTATTAGCGAATTAATCAACAAACATTTATTAAGTTCCGTTATCAAATACACAATACTGTGCTAGGTGCTGAGCATACAAAGACAAACAAAACAGATTCTATCTTCAAGAAGTATACATTCTTCCAGCTGTGTGACCCTGGGCAAGTCACTTGACCCCCATTGCCCACCCTTACCAATCTTCCACCTATGAGACAATACACCGGAAGTACAAGGGTTTAAAAAAAAAAAGAAGTATACATTCTAGAGTGTAGACCTTGTATACTTCAGGACCATTGTGCAGCATTTGACAACTATGGAAGATATGGAATATCTTCAGGATACTCTCTTCTCTTAATGTTTTTGGGAGCAATATCTCTTTGGGGTCCTTCCTACTTGCTTGACTATTCCTTCTCAACTTTCCTTGCTACAATATCATCCATGTCACCCTCCTTTACTATGGATATAGTAGCCTAAGGCTCTATTCTGGACCCTCTTCTCTTTTCTTCCTAAATTTGTTGACCTCATTAAGTCCTGGTAAGTTCAAAAAACTACTATTTCTATAGAGCAAACCATCAACATTCTAATCACCCAGGTTCTGAAACTCAGTGTGATGTTCAATCCTCATTCTCACTTATCCCATATATAAAAGTCAGTTACCAAATCTTGTCAATTATACCTTCACATCATCTCTTGAAAATATCCTTTTATCATTCATGCAGCAACTACCCTAGCTCAGACTACAATCACCTCTTGCCTGAACTGGTGCAAAAGCTTCCTAATTTGCCTCCTTGTCTCCAAAGCTGCAAAAATGATATTCCCAAAGAACAGTTCTGATCATATACTTCTGCACAACAAAGCAAAGTAGTTCCCTAACGCCTACTGGATCAGGGATAAACTCCTTTGACATTTAAAGTTCTCAAAAACTGGTATCAAGCCCCCTTTTGAGCCTTATCACACTTGACTTGTCTTTACACATATTATACATACAGCTCAGTCAATTGAGTCTTATTTGTTTTCATATATGGCACCCCATTTCTTGCTTCCATACCTTTATACCACCTGTCCACCAGTCACCACTATCTCTTAAAATCCCAAGATTCCTTTAAGATTCTGCTCAAGGGGGCAGCTGGGTGGCTCAGTGGATTGAAAGCCAGGCCCAGAGACGAGAGGTCCTGGGTTCAAATCTGGCCTCAGACACTTACTACCTGTGTGATCCTGGGCAAGTCACTTCACCCCCATTGCCTAGCCCTTCTCACTCTTCTGTCTTGAACCAATACATAGTACTGATTCCGAGATGGAAGGTAAGGGTTTAAAAAAAAAAAAAAAGATTCTGCTCAAGCATAATTTACTAGGTGAAGCCTTCCCTGATAGTCCCCACAACTTATGCCTTTTCCATCAAAATTATCTAGTATATATTCTGTATATTCCTCTCTAGGTTCATGTTCTCTCTCTTGTTAGAATGCTAAATCCTTGAGATTTATAACCAAGACAGCTGCCTGAACAGAGGCAGATCAGCTACTGGCCTAATGATCAAGAAGCCCAACAAGAAACTACAGTAAGTGATTACTTCCACTATAGAAATGTAAGAGAAATCACAGTGAAGGCCAAAAGCAATAGGAAAGAGGGCTGCCAGCAAAGCCTTCAAAAGCACAGGAAAACAGGGCATCAGACTAAGATTGTGACCAGGAATGTTCCAGAGACACCTAAAGCCTGCATGGCTCTGTGTTCAGAGTCACTGAGAGAGAGGGCTCTCACCAAAAAATTCCAGAGGAATCAAAATGCAGCCTTTGGAACCTTGGAAACTCAGAGCAGCAGCTACCAATGCAATGTAGCAAGCACTCGGATGTGGAAAGCCTGGAGCGTTGGGGCTCCAAGATTCTAGCACTTTCTTCTGAGGAGCCAGAGAACATTTATATCCAATATTCTGAAATTCAAAGACCTAAGGATCCTTAATCTCTTCCCTGCCCCCAATATAGGTCCAAGGAAGAACCCAGGTTACATGGTGTGAGATCAAGCAGGTTTGGTCACAGCACTGTAAGTGATAAAGTTTTGATGAAATGAAGTCCAAATGCAGGTGCAAAAGCCAGAAGTAAATCATCTGACCAGTATCAAAAATTATTATAGATCTAGAGATCTCCAAAACTTCTTTGAAAGAGAAAATAACTTTATAACAACTACAAAAAGAGACTCAAAGAAAATAACGCATTTTCTACAAGAACTATACAAATACTTAGAAAAACTGAAGCAAGTGTTAAAAAAATTTAAATTAAATTAAAATTCTGGATGAGAAAATTAGAAGAACAGTTTAGAACAGAAAGTAGATTATCCTACCCAAGTAATGAAAGTCTTGAAAATTAGAATAGGCCAAACCAAAATTAATGATTCTGTGAGACATCAAGAAATTTAAAGAAAATTAAAACATTGAAAAAAATTGAAAAAAAATGTTGGATATCTAATATTAAAAACAACTGCCTGAAAAAAGAACAAAACAAAAGGTTCAACAAAAAGGGAAAAAAAGCAAAAAACGAAAGGATCATTCGAACTCCTTGAAAACCATCATTTTGGGGGGAAAAAAGGCCAGAACACCATAATTTCAAAAAATGATAAACAAAATCTGTCCAGATCTATTAAAGCCAGAATGCAAAGTCAAGATATAAAGAAACCAATGATCATCCCCCCAAAAAGAAATTCCAAAAGGAAAAGTCCTAGGAATATCATAATAAAAATTCTGATGCTTCCAAATCAATGAAAAAAATTATGAGTATCCATAAGAAAGGAGCTCAAGTAGCAAGGAAACAGTCAGGATCACATAAGACCTAACAATCTTTTTATTAAAAATGAGAGATCTTATAATAAACTACCCCAAAAGCTAAGAGAAAGGCATACAACCACTGAAAAAACTTGAAAATACTCCTACAGTAGAGATTCTTAATTTGGAATTCACCAACACTCAAAAAGGTCCATAGTTAAAACTTGAAGTGGTATGTAAACTAAATTGGGAGGCGGGGAGAATGATTACATGTTTATTTCAATATAACTAGGTTTTCTCAGACTACTAAAAGAGTCTATGATAAACAACAACAACAAAAGAATAAGAACCCCTGGTGAGGGGGAGGGGGAGAAGGGATTGTACTTCAAGAATTTCTAACATACAGAAAAATCCAGAGAAACATAAAAAGGTAAATTTCAGCATTTGGAAAGGGCTATTTAGTGACATAAGTACTAATATTCTTGTAGGAGGAGAAGGAATAAGTATGCCTTTTAAACTTTAAATTTTCAAAAGGTCCTGAGAGAGCTAAATTTAAAAAATCGGGGGTGGGAGAGAAAGGGAGGACATTCTGTTCTAAGGAAGAAGGTTAACATTATTTCTTGTAACTGGGGTATGTGAGAAGAGTATACATCATAGAAGAAGCAGTAGGGGAATAAGCATCAGATGAACCTCACTTACAGGAAAGAGACAAAGGAAGGCTGAATACATAGATAAATACTTGAGTATAAAAATACATCAAACTGAACAGGGAAACCTCAAGGATTGGGGGGTGGGGAGGGGGGTAGAGCAAGGTTTAAAAGGGGAAGGGAATAGATACAACCAAAATAAATTTCTTGATTCTGAAGGAAGAAAATGAAGAAACTGATTCTGAAAGAAGAAATTGAAAGCAAGAACTAGAATTTAAGGGCATGCCTATCAATTTAATGAATAGCTGAACAAATTGTGGTATATAAATATAATACATTATTATTGTGCCATAATAAATAACATGAGATGATTTTATAGAATCTCCAGTAGTATGAACTGATGTACAATTAGGAGAAAAATTTATGTAGTAATAATAACACTGAAAATACAAAAAGCTTTGAAAGAATTAAGAATTGTGATCATGTAATGACTGACCATGTCTGAAAGATCTACGATGAAAACACGTTACCCATCACCTAACAGAAAGGTGATGGGACTTGAAGTACACAAAAAGAAACATTTTTTTTTAACATGGTCACAATATGGATTCATTTCGCTTGAATATTAGACACAACTTTTTTCTGTTTTTTAATGGGGGGGGTGGGGAGAGGAAGGCAGAAGACCAGTAATTTAGGAATATAGTTTTGGCAGCTCTGGGGAAGATGGTTTGGAGATTAAAAATATAAGAACAGAAGGAAAGTTAGGAAGCAAATGTAGCAGTCCAGACGAGAGATGATGAGAATCTGAGCTAAGATTTTGAATGTGGAAATATAGAAAGGTGAAGGATGAGAAGAGTAGTGGAGACAATATTAAGCAACTGACTAGCTAGATAAGAGGAATATTACTAGTATTTTATGTGGGACATTCTGTGTGACTTCTTAAAAGAAGTAATCCACTAAGACTTCACATGCTTATTATCTATAAGATTTCACATTTATTTTACAAATTTTATTAGATATAATTAACATTTTTAAAAAATCCTTACCTTCCATCTTAGAATCACTATTATGAATTGGTTCTGAGGCAGAAGAGAAGTAAGGGATAAGCAATGGGGGCTAAGTGACTTGCCTAGGGTCACATAGCTAGGAAGTATCTCAGGACAAATTTGAACCTAGGACCTCCCATCTCTGGGCCTGGCTCTTAATCTACTGAGCCACCCAGCTGCCCCATAAGTAACACTTTTGATTAAATTAGTTACAACTTTGAAGATGTTTAGCATAATATAATAATCACATTTAAACTTAACTTCAATGTTAGACTTTTTGTCATTGGGTTGAATCTGGATAAATACTTTAGGATTCCTCATTAACACAATTTTCTTTCTTTCATTTTTTTGGTTCTTTTTCTTCCTTTTGATTCAGCCCTTCCATCTCCTCCCCACACCTTAGAAGGCATCACCTAGCAAAACATATAGGTTATGTCTTTCATGTTTCCATTTCTCAGTTCATTTTCTGGATGTAAACATCTACAAGTTATGCTTCAAATGTTAAATGAATAGCTATATGTTGTAAAAGGGAATTCTTGGTTCTCTGTGAGTTCACACCTTACTTTATGCCAGATGAGAACAAGCTCAGAAAGGTGTGGTTCCAAAGGTGAGAACTCAGACAATTTGGAAACTGTGATCGGCCCCCATGAAAAAGGGCAGGAATAGGAAACTACCATAAAAGCCATGAAAATCCCTGAGGAAGGAGGCTGGTGAAGGAATCTGGTGAAGGAGGCTAGTAGAGAGTGAACTCCAAGAAGAGAGTCACTCCAGGAAGGAGGCTGCCTTCAAGAAGAAGGTTGGCTCAAAGAAGAAAGCCTCTTCAGCTCCAGTCATTGTCTTAGGTGAGTGTATAGCTGGTTTTCACTTCCTGTCTTCTGGAGATTGTTTAATTCTGATTGAAGGTTAACAAGCCCTGGCTGAGCCAAGTCCTGGAACAATATTTAGTTAGATAGATTAATGTCTTTTTCTATCCTTTTGTATTTCTCTACTTTCACCTCTTCTATGAATAAAAGATTTACAATTTTCATATATGTAGCCAAACCATTAATTTTTAACACTTACAATGTAATGTTCTCTTGGTTCTATTCTTCATCATCTCATGTGGTTCTTTCCAAGTTTCTTAAAAATTAATTTGTTCATTGTTTTTGCAACAGTAATATTGCATAAAAATCATATGCCACAATTTGTTTAGCCATTCCTCAACTGATGGGCATCCCTTCAATTTCCAGTTCTTTGCCACTACAAAGAAAAATGCAATAAAAACTTTGGAACATATAGGTTCCTTTCCTTTTTTCCTGATCTCCTTGGGAAATAAACGCAGAAATTGTATTGCTGGGTCTAATGATAAACACAATTTTATGGCTCTCTTGCCACAATTCCAAATTGCTCTCCAAAATATTGACAGTTCTACCAACAGTGAATTAGTGCCCCCACTTTTCCACATCCCCTCCAATATTTGTCATTTTAGCCAATCTGATAATTGTGAGATGACACCTCATAATTTTTTGGTTTGCATTTCCCTAATCAGTAGTAATTCAGAGCATTTTTTTAATGTACTTACATATGGCAATGATTTTTTTCATCCAAAAAGTATCTGTTCATATCTTTTGCCCATTTATCAATTGGGGGATGACTCTTATTCCCATAAATTTAACAAAGTTCTCCATGTATTTTCAATATGAGACCTCTATCTGAGAGACTGTCTATGAAAATAGACAAGGAGCATTGCCTGACAAAACAAACCCAGAACTACATAAACATAATTATTAATGGGCAGAGCCAATATAATTAAAATAACAAGCCTATCTACACTAATCTACTTATCCAATGCAATCCCAATCAAACTGCCAAAGAATTATCTTATTAAGTAGGAAAAAAATTGGTTAAATTCATTTGGAAGAACAAAAGGTCAAGCAAAAGTATATTGAAAACATGGGAGGAAGTTTACCAACATTTTAAACGGTATCATAAAGAAGAAATTATCAAAACTATCTGGTACTGATTAGGAAGTAGAAAGGTGGAACAGTAGAACAGAACAAACAACAAACAGTAGCAAAACATTATAGTAACCATGTATTTGACAAAAGTACAGGCTATTAGAATAAGAAATCACTGGCAAAAATTGCTAGGACAACTGGGAAGTCATTTGGCAGAAATTAGGCATAGAATAATACCTGATACCATTCACTAGGATAAGATCAAAATGGATACATAATCTAGACATAAAAAAACACATAAGCAAATTAGAAGAACAGGGAACATATTAACTGTCAAGATTTATGGACAGAAAAAGCATTTATGAGTAAAAAAGAGATAGAGAGCTTAGTGAGATGTAAAATGGTTAATTTTGAGTACATTAAACTGAAATGGTTTTGTACAAATAAAATAAATGCTGCCAAGATTAGAAGGAAAGCAGAAAATTGAGGGGGGAAATTTCAATACATTTTTCAACATTCTTTTTTAGTATACTTCCATTCTTTATCCAATAACCTGCTGAGACTGTTATAATCTTTAAAATAAAAAAAAATTTCTACAAAATTTCATTCTTATATTCATTACTAATTAAATATACAACACTGTACTAGACCAACTGATGCAAATGTATATTATTCCAAGTGACTATACTAAAACTACAGACAGGCATGAGGACACTCTTCCATGGCTGAACAATGCAGTTACCAGTTAAAGAGATTCCAAAAGATATGACAGCAAGCAAATTAACAAAAATGAATACTTAGTCGTGAATATTAAATATTTACTTTTTACTGGCTAATGGCAAACATTTTAAGTATTAATTAAAGGTACTTGAAATTCAGTTGCATAAGTTGCTTAATTTCTAATAATGTTCATGTATAAAATAAAGATTTGTAAGGAAAATTTCATCAGACATCCTTTTTTTCTCTTCTGCTATACTGATACACCAGTGATACTCTCACAGAAATTCTAGTGAATGAATGATGAGTTTTTATCAACTAATTCATTTGAAAATTATCCAAAAAGAAGTGGAGAATAAGTTTAAATTGGAAAACATTGCAATACTGCCATAAGAACCCAATATGTTTTATTTCTATAGAACTTTAGAGATGGTCTAGGACTACTACAAGATGGTTTTGAAAAACATATGCCTAGAGATTATGGTTTTCAAACAATCTGAGGTTTGTACTTCAAAAACACAAACATTTGTAATATCTTGATCATGTGATTACACAGTATATGAGATAGTACATGGTAACAGAGGGAGTCTTCTAGTGCAGTGTACAGAAAAAAGAGTAATATACATGTGTCTGACCATTTGCAAGGAATCAGTTTGTATTCATTCAAATTTCAAACTTATAGTAGTTTGGAGGCAATTTGATGAGACTGAGAAAATGCAAAAACACATTATACTTATAGTCAGAAATTGTCAAAATTTGAAGTAATCACTGAATGAAACCTAAAGTCATTGCATTCATTGTCATGATTGTTTCTGGTGACTGGAGGAAAAAACATATTACTTCAAAGATGCATATATTTGTTGTCACAGAGCAAGAACATATTTATTACATAACTGGACAATTATTAACTGCTAAAGATGTGTGTTAGTATCATTCTCAGGGGGGGTATGGGAGGAACTATGTTATTGTTGTGAACTTTGATTTTAATTTGAACCTAATTAGGAACAAGAGACTACCTCCCAGAATCCAGAAGGTGAAACTTTTGGAGAAGGCACCATGAAGATGCCTGCAGAGACCACATGCTGCACCAAAAGATCCAGAGTGAACTTTGAGATATGGTGAATTTGAACTATAGGAAGTTGAATGCATTTATTTTGAATGTATACTCTTATGCCAAAGGGGACTGCTCCCAAATTAGTTTTTTGTTGATGTAGCAATCATTGGTTTTGTTCTTTTTCTCTTTTATTTCCCTCTTATCCCCAAATTATAATAATTTCCCTTTAAAAACTATAATATTGTATGTTCCTCTAGTTGAAGTTGTAAGTTGTTATGTTTCCATGATCCATTGGGGAGACTAGTCTCCCAAAGGATCATAGGGGGGGATGTGAAGTCAGAATATTGTACCCCAGGACTACCCCAGAATTCCTTTATTATTTTCCATAATTCCTTTCCTCTCTCCACTACATTGCATCCTCTAGCTTTGTTTATAAGGTGTGTGTAACCCCCACCCTCTCTCCCTCTCTTCTCTCTCTTCTCTGGCAGCTCTATACTCTCGGGGCCCCAAGTGTGCTGTCCCAGGAAGTTTCTTTCTTTACTGAGGCTATTACTTTCATTTTGCTTCAAGTTAGTTTTAATAAACTTTATAAAATATAATACTTGGAGTATTTGGATATAAATTTTTAATCTTAAGAGAAGCCTTTAGAGAATTTTTAGCATGAATATCTTGGACCACAGGGGTTCTTGAAACAATAAATGGGGACCATTAGACTAAATAAAGCCATAAAATAAACATAACTTTAGAAGCTCAAATTTTATAGTAACTGTCATCTGAGTAATATAACTTTCCCCATGACTAAGTTACTACACTAGTCACACTGATAACCTTCTTTTTTTTTTTTTTTTTTTAAACCCTTACCTTCCATCTTGGAGTCAATACTATGTATTGGCTCCAAGGCAGAAGAGTGGTAAGGGTAGGCAATGGGGGTCAAGTGACTTGCCCAGGGTCACACAGCTGGAAAGTGTCTGAGGCCAGATTTGAACCTAAGACCTCCCGTCTCTAGGCCTGGCTCTCAATCCACTGAGCTACCCAGCTGCCCCCCTGATAACCTTCTTTTGGGATTCCAGACTGAGAAATTTGTGATTATGTTCTTATGCCTACTAGCTGTCAGCCATTACTAAAGGGGTTCTAAATTGGGGCCTGACAGCTTTATGCTCTTTAATCAACCATCTTTCAAATGGCAAATGGAGAAACTGTATAGAACCCAGGCTACCATGGACTCATTGTAGAACCAACATTTCAGCATATATTAATTCAACCTTGTCATCTAATGGGAGAAAGTTAAGTAGTCAAATGTGGAATGTACTCAAGAGATCCATTTCAGAAAATAACAATTTCTTACAATGGAATGGTAAGAATTAAGTAGGGAAAAAAAGAATATATCCTAAATCTTCTCTCTATGCTACTCCTAAACACTGGTCTGGGTCCTTCTTATATGCTTTGATAGGGAGATAATTTTGCCTTAAGACAAAACAGTACTGAGCATGCTGATTATTTTCCCATTCTCATTCAAATTAATCATTAAGCAGATGTTTGAAAATGGTAGTATCTATATGATTGTAAGGTAATACAACTGTGCTATAAAAAATGACAAGGGAGATGGATTCAGAAAAACCTGAAAAGCCTTATAATGGACTGACGAAAAGTGAAATGAGCAAAACTAGAAGAACACTGTGCATGGTAATGGCAATATTGAAACAATAATCAACTTCTAAGGAAGACTTCTCTGATCAAGACAATGATCCATAATATCTCCAAAGGACTCTAACCAGGGGAGTTAACTTTAATATTATATGTGGGTTCAGAAGGGTGAGTAGGAGATAGGAATGGACAATAAGTGGGGACTTAAGATGTTAGGGAAACTGGGTTGAGCTGTTAGGGGAAATGACTGTTGACAGAAGTGACAGTTAGGCCTAACTGTCATGTCACCCTGCCCCACCTAGACAAGGGGTCTGTGAAAACCAGCAAGCAAATGACAAGAGAGTTTGTAACAAATTTAATTGAGGGAACTATGGTCTAAAGGATGCGAATAGGGGTTTCTACACTTCCAGACTATGGGCAAACCACAGGGTCAGGGGAGGGACTTATCTACGCTGAACTGAGAACTAAAGCAAGACAGGGCCCAAAGAATAGCAGGACTGAAGTGGGAATCCTCACAGCAGAGTCCTGACACACTCCAGTGATGTTGCAGCTCTTCCAGGACCACAGTCAGTACTCCTTCAGGTGGGTAGATCTGGGAGCTAACCCAGCCCAAGTTAACCTGCAACTCAGGTTGGGATTAATAGTCTCTACCAAAAATCTCCCACAAGTAGATGACAGTCTTCCTTCTGGTTATCAGGAAATCTGGGTGCAAATTCCACTTTCTCTGAGGTCTCCCAGGATCAGTTACAACTTGTCCCAACCACCATAGAGTCCGTCTCAGAGCGAGAGGCCACACTTCCTGCTTCCCCATTCCATTTAGAATTCTTCAGCCCTGCTTGCTATCTCCTAAGTAATAATTTAGTAAACTTCCTCACAACAGGACTGATAATAAAAAATGCTATCTACCTCCAGAAAAAGAACTCTGAGTATAGATTAAAAGATCTATTTTCTTGCCTTGTTTAAAAACAACATGGCTAATAGGGAAATGTTTTGTATTACCTCATATATAATAAGTATCACATTGTCTATCTTCTCAATAAGTGGGAAAAAGGCTAAAGAAGAGAGAATTTGAATCTTAAAAAATTTAAATTATTGTTTAAAAAATCTGAGATAAAAGTAAAGACAGAAGTTTGGAAAGGGATGTCAGATGGAAGGTATGGCAAGGGGGAAGAGGCAGGAAAACATTAGGCAGGCAACCTAGCTCCCACATACCTACTCCAGAAAAATACTAGAATGTATACCAGGCAAAAGAATGATTTTTTAAAAAATTAAAGAATAATTGCAGTAAATAACTTCATCCACAGGGGGAAAAGTAGAAACCAAGCTAGTAGAGAGTAACAACCATCATAGTACCAAACAGCATGGTGGCCACAGCAGTATTTTAAGAATAGATGCTATACTTTGAATTTCAAGATCCAAAGGAGCTGGACCTCACAAGATACCCCAGCCTAAGGGGCTAAGGATGACATCAAGCAGGACCACCATCATTCCAAAGCTCAGTGGAGGGCAATACCCGGCCCTGGTGCAAAAACCTAATTCAAGAACTAAAGCTGGAAAGAGGAGTAAACCAAAGAAAACATGATCTGGTATAAAAAATTAATGCAAATCTAGAGATCCCCAAATAGGAGAGAACAACTCCATTAACAACTACAAAAGAGACTCAAAAGGAAAAAATAGATTTCCACATGAATATGACCTTCTATACATGTACCAACAAGAAATGACATAAAAGATTTTTAAAATGAAATAAAATCTAGAAAAAAAATCTAGAAAATGGACAAAAGATTAGATAATTTAGTAATCATATGGATTCCTTGATAACCATATGTATTTTTTAAAGCCTGAATATTACACTACTGGAGATCATAAATGAAAACTACTCAGATCTAATAGAAAAGTGGGCAAAGTAGGTTGAACCAATATAATAAAAATGACAATATTTACTAAATTAATTTATTCAGTGTGGTACAAATCAAACAAAACCGTAAGGGAGTCAAGCAGTAAGAGACCTCAGACTATACTACAAAGCAGTAATCATTAAAACAATTTGGTATTGGCTAAAAAGAAAATAGTCAGTCAGTAGAACAGATTAAAGAAAAAGGTCCCCAAGGTGGCAAAAACCTACTTATTGAGGGGAAGGACTCATTGTCTAACAAAAACTTTTGAGAAAATTATACAGCAAACTGGAAGAAATTAGGTTTCAAACACCTCAAAACATACTAATATAATCTTAAATGGATATCTGACATAAAAGGTCACTTCAAAAACAAAATAAAATAGCAAGAAAGAAATTACCTTTTAGATCTATAGATAAGGGAAAAGTTCATGATTAAATAACTGATAATATAATTAAATAACTGAAAAAAGGCAATTTTGTAAATAAAAAGGTTTTGCATAAACAAATCTAAAGTAAAAATCAAAAGGGAAATGGGTAATTAAACATCTTTGCAATAAATTTCTCTGATAAGGCCTCATAACTAATTACTCAAATTTATAAAATAACTATTCTACAACTGATAAATGATCAAAAGGTATAAAAAAGAGATTTCTAAAGGAAGAAATTAGTTACTAACAATCATGTCAAAAAATGTTCCAATCACTAATAATTAGAGAAATGTAAATGAAGAAATTTTGAGGTTCCATTTTACAGGAATCAGTGGGGCAAAATGATAAAAAAAAGGAAGATGGAAAATGTTAGTAGGTTGTGGGAAAGCAGATATGCTAGTGAAGTGTTCGTGGAGCTGTGAACTGGTCTGGCTATTCTGAAAAGAAATTTGGAATTAAACTCAAAGTTTTCAAACTATGCATATTTTTTGACTCAGCTATATCACTAAGCCTATATTCCCAAAGAAATCAAAGAAAAGATTTATATGTTCAAAAATAATTATAGCAGCTTTTTTTATGGTAATCATAAAATGGGAACTAAGAGATATCCTATTGGGTAACAGCTAAACAAAATGTTACATGAAAATAAATGAATATTATTGTGCCACAAGAAAGGATAAAATATACATTTTTCAGAAGAAACTGGGAAGGCTTCTTTGAACTGAGGCAGAATAAAATAAGAAGGACAAGGAGAACATATTGTACAAGGATAACATTATAAAGAAAAACAACTTTGGAAGATTTTTAGAACTTTGATTAATTCACAAGACTGAAAGAATAAAGATAAAACAAGCCACTTACCTCCTGACAGGAGAGTAATGAGTGTTGGAGGGGATGTGGCAAAATTGGGACATTAATGCCTTGCTGGTGGAGTTGTGAACTGATCCAACCATTCTGGCTGGCAATTTGGAATCATGCTCAAAGGGCTATAAAAGAATGCCTGCCCTTTGATCCAGTCATACCATTGTGGGGTTTGTACCCCAAAGAGATCATAGATAAACAGACTTGTATGAAAAGATTTATAGCCACGCTTTTTGTGGTGGCAAAAAAACTGGAAAAGGAGGGTATGTCCTTCAATTGGGGAATGGCTGAACAAACTGTGGTATATGCGGGTGATGGAATACTATTGTGCTAAAAGGAATAATAAACTGGAGGAGTTCCAGGTGAACTGGAGAGACCTCCGGGAACAGATGCAGAGCGAAAGGAGCAGAGCCAGAAGAACATTGTACACAGAGACTGATATACTGTGGTAAAATAGAATGTAATGGACTTCTGTACCAGCAGCAATGCAATGACCCAGGACAATTTTGAGGGATTTATGGTAAAGACGCTACCCACATTCAGAGGAAGGACTGCAGGAGAGGAAACATATAAGAAAAACAACTGCTTGAACGCATGGGACGGGGTGGACGTGATTGAGGACATGGACTGGAAACTACCACACCAATGCAACTACCAACAATTTGGAAATAGGTCTTGATCAAGGACACATGACAAAACCAGTGGAAATGTGCGTCAGCCATGGGTGGGGGGAGTGTGGGGGGTGAAGGGAAAAGTAGGAGCATGAATCATGTAACCATGTTAAAAATGAATATTAATAAATGTTTAAATTTAAAAAAAATTCATTGTGTGAAGCAGGCAGGGTGAGTGGGACAGCTTACTTTTTTAAATGCTTACTAATAGAAAAAATAATAAATCATGATGCAAAGGGGGTCCACTATAATGTTTTTTAAAAGCCACAAAAGAAAATAGAATGGAATTCAGATGGAATTTCCAGCTAACTCTACTTTCCATATGCAGCTCTGCTGGGTTTGAATTGATGCCTCACTCAAGATAAGGGAATCACCTGAAATCTCATCATGCTGATTAACTTAGCCTTGGATATTCTAAACACCTCCTCAACTCCCTACCTCTCTTCTCCCCTCTGATTGGAAGGCTGGAGAGCAGACCATTAAACTCCTACCTAAGTTTTCCTTTGGAGAGTGCTAGGATCTGGACTTTCCAGTTAACTCTTTATTTTCTACCTGTAGCTCTACTTGGTCTAAACTCTATGGAACATAAGCCTTCATGCCAGGCAACCCTTGGTGCCTCCCCCTTCCCAGTTTCTTTTTGTTTTGTCTTCCCCACTAGATTGTAAGATCCTTGATGGTAGGGCCTCTGTTTCTTTTTCCTATTTGTATCCTCAGGGATTAGCATTGCACTTAGTCCCTAGTAGGTACTTAATAGATGTTTACTGAACTGAATTGAAGGAAGCATAGATAAGCAGCACAGTTCTAAAAGTTAACATGTAGAATGTATGATTTACTTTTATTTAGAAAGGGCTGTGCAATGGACATTCATAATTTCACACATAATCTTCTTTGTATGTTTTGCTGGGTACATGAGGGAAATATTATTTCTTTGGTGTTAGTCAACAAACATTTATTAAAAACCTACTATGTGCCGGGTGCTGTGCTAAGATACAAAAAAGAGTAAAAGACAGTTCTCACTCACAAAGAGCTCACAATCTAATGGAGGAAACAACATGTAAAGAACTATGTACAAACAAGCAATATACAGGGGCCCAAGGCACTAAAATTAGGCAGGTTTGGGAAAGGCTACATGTAGAAGGTGGGGTTTTAACTGAGTCTTTAAAAAAGCCAGGGAAGCCTGATGGGCACTCCAAACATGAGGGACAGCCTGATAAAAGGTGTGGAGGAGGGAGGTCTTGCTGGAAGAATAGCAAGGAGGCCCAGTGCCACTAGATTCCAGAGTACCCTGTGGAAGATAGGAGGGAAGAGAGAAGTTATAAGAAAAATGTTAGAGGATTTGGGGGAACAGATCATGAAGGGCTTTGAACACCAACTAGAAGATCTGATATTTGATCCTAGAGGTTTAAAGGAACCACTGGATTTTACTGAGAAGGCTGGGCTGGGCTGACGTGGTCAGAACTGTGCTTTACAAAGACTGCTTTTATAGCTGATGAAGGGTAGATCAGAGTGGGCCAAGAGTTCTGGCAGGCAGACCAATCAACAGACTACTGCAGTAGTCATAGCTGAAATAATATGGGTCTGCACCAGGATGGTGGCTGTGTCAAAAGAGAGAAAATAAATTTGAGAGATCTTATGAAAATAAAATTTGATGTTTATGTTCAAAATTTTTAAAAGATTTAAAGAATTTATGGGGATGTTCAATAAATACACAGCTTAAAATCTTCTCTGATCAATTTGCAAGCAGATAATGGACAGGCAGTGAGTGTAGAGAAAAAACTGGAGTCCTGGGTAGCTGATTGACATTAACTAAATGTGTGAACCTGCCTTTAACATTTCTTGGTCTCAATTTTCTAATCTGCAAAATTAGGGCATTATGTTGGAAACCTTCAACAATCCAATTCCACTATAAGATGCCATATTTACTACCTTTAAGCACTTTTTAATACCTGTTTTTAAGACCCTGGGTACTCTAGCCAGAGTTGGAATCACATGGTCTGAGAAGATCTTAGTTTTGTTCTGAAACTCTCACATGAGAACAAGAATTTTATATAAGCTGAGACTCAGCTGACTTTGCATCCCCATTACCCTAAAACATACTTTTGGTAAACAATCTTTGGTTGACTGACTGGGGAAAGCAAACAAGTAGATTCCAAGCAACCATAAATCACATGCAACAATATTTACCTACTAGCATTCAAACTGCAGGTACAGCATTGGAAGGACTAACCTAGCAAACCAAAACCAAATGTATTAAGTCACATCAAACACCACACACTGAAGATGCCCTAAGATATCAAAACTAGGGAAACTAAGGGAAATTTTGTCAGACTCCTGTTGGTTTTCCTAATGTAAAAGTGAAAATGCAATTACCAAAAACCTTTGAAGTTCCATAAAACAGAGAATTTACTAAAACTAAAACTAGCTCTAAATTTGTAGAGCAAAATAATTCAAGTAAGCCAAGAATCTTAATGAAGTTGTATTATATCTGTTACCATGCACAGATCATTGTATAAGAATTATAAGTGCCTTCGGTCTTTCAACTACTTTATCTATACATGAAAGAAGGTAGTGGCACAATGAATGCAATTAACCCACCTAAGTTCTTTTGAGTTTAGGTATCAGCCATTTGGATTTGCTATATTACCTGCTATTTTGCTGATAAGGTAGTTGTATCACTAACTGAGCAGAATGCCACCTTTCAAAACTGAAATTAAAGGTACTATTTTATTAAACAATCATTGCCAAAATTAAAAAAAGAATGAATAGGAAAGTTATTGAAAAGGAAGTAGGAAGGAAAAAAGGGAGGAAAAAACATCAGACACAAAGCAGCCACTCAAATAATTAAAAAGAAAAATGATCATCACCTTTTTAGAAGCATCTTTAATTATTCTTAATACCATTTTACTAAAACAAGTCTATGTAATTTATCTAACTAAGCAAATGCAATAGCTAAGCTACCAATTGGCCACTTTCTAGTCTTCATCAAACTTTTTATTTTTTTTTTAAACCCTTAACTTCTGTGTATTGGCTCCTAAGTGGAAGAGTGATAAGGGTGGGCAATGGGGGTCAAGTGACTTGCCCAGGGTCACACAGCTGGGAAGTGTCTAAGGCCGGATTTGAACCTAGGACCTCCCGTCTCTGATCAAACTTTTTAAATAATACTCACTACCAAGAATTTGTCCATGCACATATCAGAATATTTTCAAAAATGTACCTGCTCTATATGTAGAATGTTGAACTCAACAATTTACTTCTATTCAGCAGAGCAAACTTCTTCATCTTGTACTTTAATAATTTTCTGTTTCCACGAGATCAGTAGATAAGGCTTTTTGGCCTCAGTAAATTCTCATTTCATATTATTTATATTATGAGTTTTTAAAATAAGTATTCAAGTTGATTATGGTTTCCTCAATCTAATATCTTAATTTCAGAACAAATTTGGAACATAGGATTTTGACTAAATACAAAATATTTAAAGATTTTGCTGGCATTTTGGCATTGTGGAGGAGGCATTGGAATCAGGCTCAGATCTGGGTTAAATTCTTGCATCTGTCAGGTTTGTGGCATGACACTGGATGAGAGACTAACCTCTCTGTGCCTTGAGGTTCTAATCTATAAAACTGTAGTAATCATAATAATAATTCACTCACTAGCCCACAGAGCTCTATAAGAAAGCTCTTTTGTCAAACTTAAAATAGTAAATAAACTTGAATTATTATCTGAAGAAAATGGGACAGCTTTAATGTTATATTTGAAACAAATAATTATAAAACAGCATCATTAAAATGTTAATATAGACAATCAGTAAAAGATTACTAAAATTATAAACTGTTTCTCTAACTACAGTCATATGGTAAAATCTAATTTTGAAAAAAGTAGTGTTAAGAGTAGCAATACTTTATACATGTGACTCCATCACCAGAATAATTTAGTCAACAAGCATTTATTGAACACTTGCTAAGTAATCCTACCATCTATGTAATGTAGTTACTATTTACAGATGTGAAATTATTATTAAAAACAAATATTAGAATTGTATCCTCTTGCAAAGTGGAGTCATAAAGTGGTCCTTTATTCTTTAAAAAGAAAGGAATTTGGAAATTACTTCTTTCTATGTTAAGCAATTTGTGTAAAAAAATTTTTGTGGGGTGATTGGTCTTTTTTCCCCTTTGGTTAATCAGATATGGATGGTCATAATATTATGTTTTTGCAATGTCTTAACATAGAATCACTGATTTAAAACTATTCATTCTTCCAGTAACAAATTACTGAGGCTAATTCTGTTCTATGTAAAATGCCCATAAATTAACTATCCGAAATATACTACATATTATACTGAGGCTAAAACATAATTAGTTACTGAACTCAAAGATCATGGGAAAAATGTTGATGGCCAACAGTAACTGACCATCCAAACAGATTCAATACAATAAATACTGTTCCACTTAAGACCAGTTTCAAAGGAAAGTAATTTTCAATGGTTGGCTGGTCAAACACAACATTAAATAGCAAGCACTAAAAAGTTAATTGAATGTTTGCCAGGAGAAGTATGACCCATTTTTATACTGGATAATTAATTTCTTTGTTTTTATAAGAATTTTAAAGAGTGACCAACATGCACCCTGAGGGTAATTAGCTTCATTCAAGGGAGACTCCTGACTTGCCTCCTTTACATTTGGAAATACTCCAAGAGTAAATTCACGTGAGCATTTGTTTTTTATCAACTTACACCTTGTAATATCAATTTTATCTGGTGTTATCTTATGAAATACATTATTGTGATGTAGTCTTTAAACTCAATTATCATTTTATTAATCATTACAAATCATTTACAAATTATTCCTGCCAGCTCCATATATAACTCATATAAAGATAAAGAAGAATATATTTTAAAATACTATCTCTAAGGGAAAAGACATTATATTAAATGCATTCAAAAGAAAAAATATTGCACAACACAACATATTGGTATACTTTATGCAACTATTATACTCTTGGAAAATTACAGAGGGAGTTAGGCAGGCTGAGGCTAGTAGTGGACTGTTAAGAGCTTAAGAGTTCTGAGTTTTAATAGGGTTAAAATTGACCAGGTCACTGCATTAAGTCTGGCACTAGTAAGGTGAAGCTTCAGGAGCAGAAAGGCTACCAGGTTCCCAAGGAAAAGTGAATTGTCCAAGTCAGAAAAACAGAGCAAGTTAAAGCTTCTCTGCTGATCAGTATTGGGTTCCATCTGTGAATGAATGCCTCACTTCCTGGGACAAGAGAGAAAGAGACCCAGTAAGAGAAGGGAATGTTATAGAATGCTATGATAAAACTCTTCATGAACGTGAAGAACTAATTGTTGTAATATGGAAACTAACTAACTAATATTTTGGTTTGATAATCTGAATGTTTATATACATATATATGTACATATATATATATAAACATACACACACATATACCCACATATATATCTTATCAATAAAACAAATATAGTAATCATAGGATCACAAATTTAGAACTAGAAAGGATATTACAGTCTAACTCATTCCTCGTTTTATGCATAAGGAAATGGAGGCTAGAATTTAAATCATATGCATAGGGGGCAGCTGGGTGGTTCAGTAGACTGAGAGCCAGGACTAGAGATGGGAGGTCATGGGTCCAAATATGACCTCAGACATTTCCTAGCTATATGACCCTGGGCAAGTAATTTAACCCCCATATCACCCAGCCCTTACAACTCTTCTGCCTTGGAACCAAAACATAGTATTTCTAAGACAAAAGATAAGGTTTAAAAAAAATAAATAAATCGCTTGTATAACATCACAGAGATAGTAAGAGACGAAAGATTTGAAGCCAGGTCTCTGTTCTGGATTTGTTTTTTTTTAAATTATACATTTAAAATGAATATTAAAACAATCACAGATTTAGAGCATTTAAACCTTTTATTTTCTACCAAGAGGCACCAAAAGCTTGCTTAAAAAAATGTTAAAATAAAAATATTATATTTCTCAAAGTTATTTAAAACCAAAAGCACTTATCTAAAGGTATTGTTTTGCAGTGGTTGTTATTAAAGGATTTTTAAAAATTGTGTTTTATAAAATACAGCAATTCTTACTTAGCAATAAGAAATGACATGAAAAGAGTAAGAAGTTAATGAGTTATGCAATAAAAGAGCTAAGGCAAAGGTAAAAAAAACCAGAAAACAACAAGAAAAAAAAACCTTGTTACTGAGTGTCTATTATTGTTAACCTTATGTGGAGGATCTTTCTCTTGACAATAAAATAAGTACAATTTAAAATTACTCATTTTTTAAAATGCAATTTCAATGTGTCTATAGCTTTAAACTATTTTTTTAATCAAACCTAACCCAAATTTTGTGCTTAATACAGAGAATGCAAGAATTATTTATTACATTATTAATTCAATTCTATAAACTTTTATTAAAATGCCTGGTGTGCCTGGTGCCCACAGGGATTTTAAAAAAGAAATCAGTCTTTCCCCAGAAAGAGTTTCCATTCTTTTAGAAACCAAACATATGGAAAGTCAAAAAAGTAATCTATAACATACTTGATATTTATCAGTGCTAGTTATTAACAGCAATATAACAAAGTGAGACAAAAAAACCAATAGGCAGAATCATTTTCAGTTGTCAACCAGAGTGAAAAGGAAGGGCAGTGCTGCTGATTGTGAAACTCAAATGACGATAGTGGAATTTTCTCACTTTATTTTTATATGACACAAGGAAAAGATTTCACTGAAACCAAACTTTTCAAAGGAAAAATAAGAGCATAATATTTGAGTAAAGCTAAATTAGCAGATTAGTATGACTTCATTTTGGATGCTCACCTGGTATTACTGCCTTGCCATTATTAAATGTAAAAAATTACATGTGATACCTAAGAATTTAAAATAATCTGTTGTAGGGAAAAGAGCAGAAAATGTGACAATTGTTTTCCCCTAATAAATGACAGCTCTCATAAATTTCTAATTGATCTCCTCCCAGACAAACCTCAACCTAAACGGGATTTCATTTTTTTTTTCAAGTGGTTACCCTCAGGCACAGTTTCTACTTTAGGCCTGTTACTTGCTTATATTTTCTATTTATTTGCTAGTGAGACAGAGGGTATTAGAAAGAATACTGATATGAAAATCCAGAGGTTTGTCTTTAAGTCTCAACTCTGTTACTACCTGGCACATAGCCTTACTCAAGTCACTTCATCTCCTGGGCTTTACATTTTCTTATGAAGGAACGGAGGGGGGTTGGAGCAAATGATCTTTAAGACTCCTTTAAACTCTGAAATTCTAGAATAACTTTATGTTTCAGCTTCCTAAAGACAATCCTACCTAAGATGTAACCCACAGAGTTTGGCCATTTGGTGATGAATTCCTTGGCCATAACAACCCTTGAAACAAAGTAAAATACAAAATAACATTCAGTCCAAAGCACCCCTCTTCCATATGTCCAATAACCAAGGCAAAGGTAAAGACAGGTGGGTACAGTATAGAAGAATCAAGCCATATTCAGACCATGTACAAATTTTAATCTTAACTGTATTCTGAGCACAATACCTGGCTAGTAGAGCATGTAATCTAATAGAGGAATTGGATCATTATGAGTCAATCAACAAGTCTATAATTTATTAATTACTTATTATATTCCAGGTACTGTGCTGGAGATATAAAGGCAAAATATGGTTCCTGCTTTCAAGTAGCATATATGCTAATGAGGAGAGAATATGCAAACAAATATGCAAAAAAATATACAAAGTAAATGGAAGGTAATCTCAGAAGGAAGGCATTAGGGCATAAAGGGAAAGATCTGACTAAAAAATGAGCAACTTGAGCTAGGTCCTCAAGGAAGTACGGTGGCAGGAGTAAAGAGGAAGAGTCTTATAGGTACATGAGCAATCAATGAGAAAAGCACAGAAGCAGAAGATGGAGCATCATGTATAAGATATGGCAAAGAGTCCACTGTAGTTGGATCCCAGGGTGTATGGAAGTAAGTAAAGTGTAAGAAGTCTAGAAGGCAGGAAGGGCATAAGGTTAAAAAAGGTCTTAGACACCAAATAGAGTATCTTGTATTTGATCCAGGAGGTGGAACCTTTAGAGTTTATTGAGTAGGGGAGTGACATTTTCAGTCCTGTGCTTTAGGAAAATCACTTTGGCAGTGACTGGAGGATGGATTAGACTGGGGAAAGACTCAAATCAAAGAGGCCAACCAGAAAGTTATTGTAATATTCCATCTGTAAGGTGATAAGAGCATGCGCCAAGTTGGCAGCTATGTGAATAGAGAGAAGGAGGCACGCACTAGAGACACTGTGAAGGTAGAAACAACAAAACTTGACAAAAGACTGGAGAGGTGGAATGAGAGCAAGACATTAGCGATGATACCAAGGTTGCCAACCCAGGTGACTAGGAGGATGGTGATACACTCAATAGTAAGAGGGAAGTTCATAAGATGGAAGAGATCTAGAAGAAAGAACAATTTCTGTTTTGGTCACATTGACTATGAGGTTTCTAAGGGTATCTATCTCCAAAATGCAGTTGGTAATATATGAATAGAATTTATGAGAGAGATTAGGGTTGGATATATAGATCTGGGAATTATCTGCATAGAAATGATAACTGAACCCATGAGAACCAATCAAAAGAGCATAGAAGGAAAAGAGAAGAGCTCTAAGAGCATGGTCTTTGGGAATATCCACGGGGATCTGGTCATGACTTAAAGATCAAGATAAGGAGCCTGAGAAGGAGCAGTCAATAGAAGAACTATGAGACAGTAACTAGAAGAAGAGAGTAATTAACAGTGTTAAAGGCTACAGAGAAGACAAAGAATATCAGTATTCAAATTTTTGCTGTAAATCAAGAAAAGTAAAAGTTGCACCAAAATGAATAGCTGGCTCATAGCCTCTTCTCAAAGAAGCAAATAGACAAGTTGGCTTTATTGTTATCTCCAAAGGCAATTCATGAGATATTTGGTTATCTCATATTGTAATGCTCATTATAAATATTTTAAAAGGACTGTGATGAATATAATTGCTAATTATGCACAAACAGTTGCAGAAAATGAGGAGATAGACTATGAATATCATCTTTAATCTTCCTCATGCTTGTATATAATGAATTCCTTCTTTGAGAAGATTATTAAGAGGCATATGGATATAGTAAGTATCAAATTATCACCCTCCTTCCAAAAAAATGAAAATGACTCAGATAAGAAACAACTGGTTAGGAATGTGTGTCCTTTTCTAATCAATTGTGTGTTTAGAGTTGAAGGACGGTCTGATTAAAACAAAGACCAAAATCAATATCATAAGAGAAGAAAGATTTGAAATAAAAAATAATAAAAGATGAGGTAACTACAATCTGACCTATTTCTTTTTCTTTAATTAACAGAAACCTATTTTCTCTCTCACCCTCTTCTTGCCCTACTGGGAGAAAACTAGAAAAGAAAAAAAAAAAAAACAATTACTTATAACAAATATGCATGGTCACACAAAACAACCTCCTCAATTGAGCTTATTCAAAAAATAAATGTCTCTACATCCTAAACCCATCACCTCACTTTCAGGAAAGAGAAAGTATGCTTCATCACTAGGCCTCTTGAATCATGGATGGTCTTTATCAATCGTTTGTTACAGCTTTCACAGTTGTTTATTTTGTTGACTATTGTAGTTATTATAATATTGATGTCATAGTATAAGTTAGTCTTCTGGTTCTGATCACTTTGCTCTGCATCAGTTCTTATAAGACTTTCAAAGACTCTATGAAATCACCTAAATTAGTTATTTCTTACAGCACAAGAACATTCAATTACATTTACATATCATAATTTGTTAAGCCATTCCCCAAATGAGGGACATTCCCTTAGATGCCTCTTTTTCTACACAAAAAAGAGCTTCCATGCTGTACAGGAAATCTCTTCTTTTTTCTTTGATCTCTTTTGAATATAGGCTTAATAATATAGCTGAATCAAAAAGCATGCACAGTTTAATAATTTTTTGTGTATAATTCCAAACCACTTTCTAGAATGTTTGGACACATTCACAGATCCACCAACAGAGCATCAATGTACCTGTGGCCTTAAGCAAATCACTGAATCTCTCTAAGCTTATTTCTTCCATGTGTAAAATGAGAGGTTTGGACTCTAATGTACTGTCTAGCTCTAAACTTATAATCATTATAGTGACACTTCAAAGATGGAAGTTTTAAGATATAGAATAACTTGAGTTTTGGCTATTTCACAAGAAAGCTTTTCAATCTTGAAAACTGATATATTTTAATAATACCAAATGTGATACAATAAACATATACTAAATACCTACTATGCGAAGAGTATTATATTAGATCTGAGACAGAAAGTATTTCTCTCCAAAACCAGTTTTTCTCTGCCCTCAAAGAACTTATATTCAAATAAGGAATTGAACATGCACACAAATGAATGCAAAGCATAATTCAAGAAGTGAGAAAATACTAATATCTAGTCAGGGGTTGGGACTGGAAGGAAAGCAGTGACAGCAAGATGAAACTGGGAAAACTTTACAGAGGTTTTTATAGTAAGGAAGAAGTACATTCTAGGCATAGGAGACTGAGTGATTTTTCAGAGATGGGAGATTAGAAAACAGCCAGTATGACTGGAATGGAAACTGTGAGAAACCATAAAGTACAATAAAACTAGAAAGGTGGATTGGAGACAGATAATGGAGGGCCTTAAAGGCCAGTCGAAGGAAAGTCTATTTTATCCTAGAAGTAATAGGGAGCCACTGACCACTTTTCAATAGTGGAATGAACATGCCAAACCTATGCCTTAAAAAGATTATTTTGGTAGTTAGGTGGAGAATGGATTAAAGACTGGAGAGATAGTGAAAGAAGGCAAACAAATTAAGAGAGTATTAGCACAGTTCTGGTGAAACATGAAAAGAATCTGAATTTGAGGGGGCAGCAAAGTGAAGAAAAAAAGGTGGGCAAATATAAGAAGGTAAAATTAACCACAAAATCTAGCAAATGACTTTTTTTGGGGGGGCGGAGAAAAAGGGAGAAAAAATTAGAAACAAAAAAGTAAGGAAAAGGTGATAACTAGTTTAAAAAATATTGACACTGAGGTGCCAATAGCCCTTTACTGGGATCTAATCAGCAGTTAGCAGTGTGAGGCTGCAATTAAGGAGAGAAATTAGGACTGGATGTATATTTTAAATTTGGTAATCATTTCAATTAAGGTAACAATTTGATCCAGGGATCAGAGCATCATATATTTAAAATTGAAAGGGAATTCAGAGGGCAGAATCATAGATCTAATATAGGAAGAAAACTCAGAGGTCATAATTCTCTTATTTTAAAGATGAGAATGTAAGGCACAAGGGGGCCTCAGAGATTTGCCTATGGTGACAAGTAGAAAGTAGTAGAATTGGATTTAAAGGTTAGCGATCACCAAGACAGACAACAGTGAAGAAAACTGGGCTGAGAACAAAACCCTGGAAGATTCTCATACTCGGGATCTGGAAAACAGATTGGTAGTCAAGTAAAACCTGAAAAGAAATGATAAGAAAATCAAAAAACAAAATAAGTAAGACAATCCAGGGTTGGTCAACAGTAACAAATGCTACAGGCAGCTTAAGAAAAATAAAAACTTAGAAAAGGCCACTAAAATTCACACCTCAGGCTCAACTAAACAAAGTAGTTTCCATCCAACAGCAGTCAGAAGCCTGATTGGCAGAGAAGAGAATGGTTAATAAGATGAAAACATTGAATAGTCATGACTATAAGTTGTATAGTAAAGAAGAGAGTTATAGATTATATATAAAAAGGTTCTAAAGTATCAAAACGAGAGAATTCAGTACAAATTGCCTCTATTTTTTTGGTAAAGCAGGATCATCTGCTAAGCTTTAGGTAAGTGGAAAAGAGGTCCTTAAGAACAAATGAGGTTTAGAACATAAATTTGGAAAGTGATAAGCATGCAGAAAAATAAAACTATCATGCAACAGTGAGGGCCCAATGAGGCTCACTCATGGACACCCATCTCGTTAGTCTGTACCATTATTTCACTTGGTGATCCATGGACTCAAATATCTTCTCTCTGCTGATTTTCAAATCTACTAATCATACCAATCTTTCTCCTGACCTATAATATATAATATCCAAAATTGATCCTATTATCCTTTCCCTCTCCCCCATATCTTCTATTCTTATTAATTTCCCTTTTACTATCAAGTATACCACCATCAACTCAATTACTGAAGCTTACAAACAAGATGTAGTCTCCTTTCTCTCCACTCCCCATATTTAATTTATTTCCAAGCTTGTTGATTTTACCTTTGTAATATGCCTGCTTTTCTATTCTGATAATGCCAACCCCTCATCACCTCATGCTTGAACTCTTTTAATATCCTGGCAGCTGGTTTCCCTGCCATAAGTTTCTCCCACACACTAGACATCCTCCATTCATGGCCTTGATCTTCCTATGTAGGTCTGACTGACCATGTCATCCTGCCCTACCTAAGCACAGGTTTGTGTCCACCATGCCCCACCCATTTAACAAACTCTGGTGTCTCCCTGTCACTCCCAAAGCCAAATATAAACTCCTCTTTTTGGAATTCCATACCCTTTCTGACCTGACCCTTTCTTACCTTTCTAGGCTTCTATCTTCTTCCCAAGTATTCTTCAATCCAATGATACTGGCCTTCTTGCTATTCCTCTCACATGACAATACATCTCTCAAATCCAAGTATTTCCAATGGCTGGAATTCCATGCCTTAAGCTCTCCCTCCTCATCTCTACCTACTGGATTCCCTAACTTTCTTCAAGTCTCAGCTAAAATCCCACCATCTATAAGAATCTTTCGGGGCAGCTGGGTAGCTCAGTGGAGTGAGAGTCAGGCCTAGAGACAGGAGGTCCTAGGTTCAAACCCGGCCTCAGCCACTTCCCAGCTGTGTGACCCTGGGCAAGTCACTTGACCCCCATTGCCCACCCTTACCAATCTTCCACCTATGAGACAATACACCAAAGTACAAGGGTTAAAAAAATAAAAAAGAATCTTTCTCCTTCTCTAACCTGATTACCTCTAACTCGTCATGTACATATCTTGTTTGGTCTCCCCATTATACTGTCTTTTGCCTTTCTTTATATTCCTAGCCTTGAACATAGTTCCTGACATAAATTCTCGCTGGATGATCAGTGGAAAAGAGATTTAAGGAATATGTAGCAGACCCAAGTAAGTACAATTATTTAACTCACATTAGAAGCATTCAGGAGAGGGATTGTGGGAAGATGGCAGAGTAGGGCACAGAGACTACCTTGCTCTCCAAATGTCCCTATAAACAATTAAAAATAACTCCAAGGAATCAATGCTAAGAGCAACAAAAACAGAAAAGAGTTTAGAGTGAAGTAGAGCAGCCAAGGACATCTTGGGAGAAAATTTTCTAATCTCCCTGGCCTCAATATCAGTTGATTATACAAACATCATAGAATCAATAGCCTTGGGGAAAGGGGGGGGGGGGGGGGGAGCCAGTAGAGCAGGTATCCTCACCTTGTCTGTTTGACCTAGGAGTTACATCCCAGTGTCAGATAGATACTGGCAGAGCCAACAGGCAGTGAGCCCTGGAAGCAGCTATGTGGGTTACAGCCCTGACTCTTGAGATCTTCACTCATTCACAGCTAGGAGATGACTGCTGAACAGGGAAGGACTTCAGAGGCCTAAGAGCACTGACCAGACACAGCTCTGACCCAGGGTGGGGCTTCAGGAGAGGAAAAGTGAAGGAGTACACACTAGTGAATACAATTGCTGAGGACGGGTGTCCTGCTAGTTATGGTCACCTACAGGAGATTGGCATTCCTGACATTCATCCCAGGGGGAAGGGAGCTGTCTGCTTACAGTAGAACTACCTGGGGCAGGAGATAAAGAATAGGTCTCCAGTCTGAGAACCTGAGGGCAATCATACAATGGAATTTGGGGGGCTAGATGGAACTACTCCTAACCCTGATCCTGGATTATAGAAATTAGAAGAATTGGGAAATATCAAACACAAAAAATCCTGAAACCAAGGCATCATCCCGCAAACCCTGGGAAAAGGGCCCAACACCAGGATAAAGCTAATAATTAAGTCTAATGGCTTGGCTGCTAAAACTTTTTTTTTTAGGTGAGTAAGCCAAAGAGAAAGAACTCAGTTACAGATATCAATGCCAAGGACAGAGTCTCAGCTCAAATTCAAAGGACAGCCAAGTTAAAAAAACTACTTCTAAAGAAAAATGTAAAATTATCACAAGCTCAAATGTATTTTTAGAAGAGCTTAAAAAAAACTTCAAAAAGCAAATGAGAGAAATTAAGGAAAAACTAAATTTAAAAAATAAGAGCAATGCAAGAAAATTATGACAGAAAGGTTACCCAATTGGTAAAAGAGATCCAGAAACTCAAAGAAGAAAATAACTCACTAAAGATTAGAATTGGACATAGGGAAACTAATGACTTCATATGGCTACAATAAAAATTACGAAGCAAGATGAAAAGAATAAAATAATAGAAAAGTACATTAAACATTACAAAAACAATTGATCTGGGAAACGGGTCAAGGAGGGACAACATGAGATTTGTCAGACTACCGGAATGTTATGATCAAAAAAAAGAGTTTAGAGACAATACTCTAATAAAACATCAAGGAAAAATGCCCAGAAGTTCTAGAACTAGAGAGTAAAAAAGAAAGAATTTACCAATCACCACCACAAAATGACCCTAAGATGAAAATGCATAGGAATATCATTGCTAAATTCCATAACTCCCAGATTAAGTAGAAAGTACAAACAACAACAACAACAACAACAATTTAAATACTGTAGAGCTACAGTCAGAAAAACAGAAGGTTTAGCAGTTTCAATATTAAAAGAATGAAGAGCATGGAACACAATATTTTGAAGAGCAAAGGAGTTGGGTTTACAACCAAGAATAACATACCCAGCAAAGCAAAGCATAATTACACATGGAAAAAATAGACATTTAACAAACTAAACTATTCTTGGAGAAAAAAACAAAACTCCATAGAAAATCTAATCCACAAGAATCACAAGGTAAACATAAAAGACCAATGATAAAGGACCCAACAAGGTCTAATTGTTTACTTCTTATATGGGAAAATGTTATCTACAAACCTAAAGAATTACATCATTACTTAGGCAGTTGTAAAAGAACATAGATAGAAGAACTGACTAGAATAGATAGAAGTTGAATAGAATGGAATAAGCTAAAAACAATAAACTAGGATAGGAAGAAGTAAAATAGATCAATTATCTCATATAAAAGAGGAATCAGTGGAAGACTAATCAAAGAGATGGGGAGGAAGGAGTGGAGAACTGTAAAATCCAAAAAAATTAAAATCCAATTCTCATCAAATTTAGGTTAAATAAGGATCAACTAGAAGGGTAAAAGTCTTCTTAATATACACAGAAACAGGAAGGTGAGGGTATAGGATAAAGGAGGGACTAAGAATTCCCTTAAAAGATTAAGGGACTAAGAGAAAGGAATGTAGGTTAAGGGAAAAGAAGGCAAGGGAATAGGAAAAGAAGGGATTCCTAGAAGACTAATGATAAAGGACTCAACAAGGTCTAAATATATGGGAAAATGTTATCTACAAACCTAAAGAATTACATCATTACTTAGGCAGTTGTAAAAGAGTAAATATGATTGGAGAAAACTGAATATGAATAGAAAGGAGTACACCTTTTTCTCAGTGATACATAAAACTTTACAAATATTTAACATATGTTAGGGCACAGAAATATTTCAGAAGCATTCAGAAGCTGGAAACAAAGGAGCACAGATAAGGGTGACTGTTAAGGATGATTCATGCTAACAAGGCTACCACTGCCCAGATCTGTTGAGGGTCCAACTCTTCATGAACCCATGAGGGGTTTTCTTAGCAAAGGATACTAGAACAGTTTGCTATTTCCTTCTCTAACTCAATTTTATAGATGAGGAACTGAGGGAAAGAAGATTAAGGAACTTGTCCAAAGTTAAATGGCTATTAAATGTTTGAGGCTGCATTTGAACTCAGGAAAATGAGTCTTCTTGACTTTCAGGCCACTGTACTACCTACTGCCCCATTCAGTTTTTGTTTTGTTTTTAATAACCCTTACTTTCTGTCTTAGTAACAACTCTAAGGGCAAATGAGGTTAAATGAGTTGCCCAGGGTTACACAGCAAGGAAGTATCTTGCAGTCACATTTGAATCCAGGTCTTCTCAACTGACTCCACGCCTGGCACTATCTACAGCGCCATCCAGTTGCTCATATCCCTTCAGTTTTGACCCTGAACAATTTTACAGTACCAATGACTTTGGTGGCAAAAACTTCTTGGGGAGATCTTTAAGATAAATGGCTAGGGGCAATTAGGTGCCTCAGTGTACAGAGAGTCAGGTCTGGAAATGAGAGGTCCTGGGTTCAAATATGGTTTCAGACACTTCTGAGCTATGTGACCCTGTGCAAATTGCTTTAACACCAGTTACCTTTACCACTCTTCTGCCTTAGAACCAATATTTAGCATTCATTCCAAGTATGAAGATAGGATTAACTCTCCTCTTGTCTATTTTTAGCTGATCAAATCAAGAACTTAAAGTACCCCTGCTTAGTATGAGAATTCACAAGTCACTTAAGAGTAAGCTCACACCTCCACCCCCTTGGGCAGTGCTAGGCAAATTGAAAGGCTGCAAATGGTTTCTGTAAAGAGGAGGTGAGATGGGAGTCTCTTGATATGTTTGAGATTGTAATTAGATGTACAGAGAGAATAAGATGACCCTTCTCCCTTATAACAGTTCAGCCTGGCCAGGACTAAACCAGAGTAGGTAAACTGCTGGGATATTTTGACTTCTTCTTCACTAGATTTTCAGCCTTACAGTTGAGTTATTTCCACCCCTTTCCACCCTCTTCTTCGTCTCCTGCCCACTTCCCGGATCCCTCCCAGGCCCTGGGAAACCTAGATATCTAGATGATGTAATTCCTAATATCTAGGGGCAGTAGACACCAAGGTGGTGGTCAGGTACAGGTTGGCACGGTATCTCAAGTACAGGAAGAGTTTTCAGAGAGAGATGTTTGCACCTCTCACTCCAAGACCAGGATCCACCGGATCTCCAGCCTCAGCACAGGTTCAAGACCCAGAACCCTTTCAGGATTCTTAACTGCCCCTCCTCCTGCCTCTCGAATGACTCCCTGGGAACATTCCATCCAACTGACTTATTTGTCAATCAAAAGTGATCTTCAAGCTCCAATATAACAGAAGTGATGTGGAAAAAGGGGTATAAAAAGAGACCAACATGGTCTGGGATTCAATTCCTTTCCTAGTGTTTAGAGTGGCTGAGATTCCTGCCTTGGCTTTGGAGGAGGCAATGTTGGTGGAACTCTGGCTGAAGACACCACCAGAACTTCTGGCTGAGGATTATAGGGGAAACCCACGTGGAGATCTGACTTGGGGAAGCCCCTACTGGGGCTGAGGCAGACTACACCTGAGAAGGGCTAGTAGGCTTTGTTAGGAATCTGTCTCTTTACATTTTACATTTTCACTCTTTCCACCTCTTTGTAAATAAAAGCTGCTAAAAGTCATTTTGACTTAAGCTATAATATTTTAAAATCAGTGACCATAACATTGATTTATAACTCTCATATTTAGTAAAAAAAAAAAAACTAAATTTAAACTTACACAAGAAGGCACAGGTTTAAAAATAAAAATAAAAAGAGAGAGAGATGGCTGTAGAACAGGAACCATTGCAAGGCTGCTTTCCAGGATACCAGTTTCAGCCTGGAGGATAAGCAGCATCAACATTTCAAAAGCTTGGGCTTAGGAGCCTCAGCTGTCTCCAATATGATCTTACTATAAGGGATCTTGTTTAAGGTGAAGGTCATGGTAGTCTGACTTGTCTATAATATATAGCTTCCTGTCTCTCACTCAGGTTGCCTTGCTGCTTCAGCTAAGCTGGCTTGTCTGGTCTGTGTATGGCAGGTGGTGGGGATAGCTGGACTTTACACTATTAGGGTCACTTCACAAGATGACTGCTATAAGAGCTGGAATGGGCTAGGTGGAGTGGGGTCATGCTACCAATGTCCCAGGGGTCCTCTCCCCTACACCACTGTGAAAATAGGATTAACCCTCCACTTGCATATTTTTAAATTAGTCAACAAAAACTGAAAACACCCCTACTTAACAATAAGTAGGGGAGGTCTACAAGCCACTTGCTAAAAGTGGATTTCAACTCCAGAAGTGACTGACCACCCCTTGTGCAGTGCTAAGCAAATTTAAAGACTGCAATTGGCTCCTGTAAAGTGGAGGAAGGGACAGGGAGGGATGTAGAAAAAGGACTATACAAGTCCTGAACTTCCTGTCCAAGGGGGTCTTCAGGCTGAATTTTTGGCTTGGAGGATCTTGGACTGGTACACGGCTTGGAGCTATGACGTGGGACTTCGACCTGGGACTCTGGCTCTTAGACTGCTTTTGGTAAGACCACTCCTAGATCTTCTCCTTTGGTACTTCAGCTTGGGTGAAAGAGAAGCTGACCCTCCTTTCCTGGCTTCTGGAAAGATTAGTTCCAGAGAGGCCTTCCTTTCTTGGAGGAAGCCACATAGATTGAACCCTTGTTTAATTCACCTCCAAGTCCTCCAGCTGAGGGGTTCAGGAGCCCTGCCTGGGTTGAGCTGGGGACTGGAGCAACATTTAGGGTGATAGGCTAGATTTCTTACTCTATCCTCTTTTACATTTCTCTACTTTCACTCTTTCCACCTCTTTGTAAATAAAGCTACTGAAAGTCAATTTGACATGAGATATAATATTTCTAAATCAGCAACCACAATATTATGTTAGAATTCTCATATATTTAGTCAAACCCTTAATTTTAATTCCTTACACCATTAAATAAAAATACAACTTTACTTCAAAGGGAGAAATATGGAAAGAGGATGAAAAATGGATTTAGAGTGAGAAAGATAAAGCAAAAGATGAAAAGACAGGAGAATATGATCTGAAACATTCAGATTCAAGAAAATAAAGATCAGAGGAAGAGAAGGAAGAGGAGAGGTGGAGGACAGACAGATAAGAAGGTAGATAGTATTTATAATAGTGCTAGGCCTAGAGTCAGAAAGACCTGGGCTCAACTCCAGCCTCAGACACTATGCGACCTTAGGCAAGTCACTTACCTTCTATTTGCCTCAGTCTCCTAAACTGTAAAATGGGGATAATAGCAACTACCTCTGAGGGTTTTTGTGGGGATAAAATGAGATAATATTTGGAAACTGCTTAGCACAGTACCTGGCACATAGTAGATGTTATATAAATTTTTGTTCTCTTCCCTTTCTTCTCTCTCCTTATAAATGTTAAATTGCCTAGAGCCTCAAGGGCAAAGAGTTACTCTGTTCTCCCTCTTCCCAGCACCAAAGGACACTTTTTTGCATGCTGCACCCCTTAGTCTAGGTGCCCAAAGCAAGCACTTTCTCCCCCAACTCTCTCTGGTAATGGGAGGCTGAAAGACAGTTTGAATTCTCCCTCTGGGCATGAACTGGGAGAAGGTTTGCCAACCCTAACCTAGTCAAATAGCTAGTAAGTACTTGGGATCAAATTTTTAACTCAAGTCCTCTGGACTCCATGTCCAGCACTTCATCAAATGTTTCATTCAATTACATGTAAACATATTTTTAGGTGATTGAGGCAGAGTTGTGAATACAGAAGGCTGATAATTGAGAACATAGGGACATCATATCTGAAGGAAAAGCTATATGAATATTGAAGTCCCCACATGAGTCAGGAATAAAGTTAGTATGAAAAATGAAAATGATATATGGAATCCTTCAATAAAAGCAAAAAACTGGGTAGGTGGTAGCAACAAAATCTGGATAGGTTGATACCTAATGGATAAAGACTGTAGTATGGTGGTGGAAAAAGGAGGCTCTAGAAATGACCCTGGTAACAAAAATTACTCTAATTCTTCCTCCTGGTATAGTGTATCAAGAGTAATGAGAAGGAATACATAACCTGAAGATGGTATCCATCTAGAAAGCTAGGTGTCACTAAGCACAAGGTATATTTGACTACCAGCACCAAACTTAGTGATCATTCAACCACAGTTTCCCAACACTCTCTCTCTTTCCCAGCAAAAAAAAAAAAAAATCTTCTTAATTACCCTTCAACATCTCATAACATGCAATAGCAAAGCAAAAATCAAAACACAAGAAATTATACCTATGCATATAGTAAACCAATTTTTTTATCTCTTCCTCCATAAATTAATTTTTAAGGAATTAAAAAATTCTTAGAAAATGAAATCAATAAAATATCAAGGACTTCATAAAGTAATATTTACTTTATAACTTAATTCTACAATATTTTACTCCATTTCAGTCACTTAGCCAGCATAGTAACAAATGTTTGTTGAATGCCTAATTAGGAATAAGGCTTGTTTAAGAATAGAAAGCAGAATATTTGGTCCTGAAAGATAAACTTATCTTCTGCTTGAGAACCAAGACAAACAAAAAATTTAAATAATAGTAAAAATTGAAAAACAATTTTCATAGGACAATAGAATAAATAACATAAGTTTCATAGGTGAGGACCACATGTGCCTCTTACTTTACAATAAAAACTGCGGCCATTAGGGGTTAGCTTTAAAAAAAAAAAAGATTTAGCTTTCTCGTCTTCATTTCTCATCTCAAAAGCAAGTGGCATCACCTTGCAATCACTCTTCTTTCCACTAGAGACAAAAAGGTGGTCCTTCTCCTGTCCAAAGCAACTATAATGGACTGAACCTTCTATCATAACTCTTACTCATATCATAAGTCCTCAACCTCCCTACTTATCAATTGCTTACTTTCCTTTTGCCTTCAAATATAGCCAAGCTCCTCCATCCTTAAATACAAATGATGAAAAAAATAACAAAACTTCTGAATTGCATGCAATTAAAGCAGTCCTTGTAAGAAAAATTATATACTTGAAAGCATGCATCAACAAAAAAAAGAGGATTAATAATCTGAATATGCATTTCAAAAAATAAGAAAGCCAACAAATGTGCAGACCCAAAATGCATAAAAAATTAATGTTGAGGGGGCAGCTGGGTAGCTCAGTGGATTAAGAGCCAGGCCTAGAGACGGAGGTCCTGGGTTCAAATCTGACTTCAGACACTTCCCAGCTGTGTGACCCTGGGCAAGTCACTTGACCCCCATTGCCTACCCTTACCACTCTTCTACCTTGGAGCCCATACACAGTATTGACTCCAAGGCGGAAGGTAAGGGTTTAAAAAAAAAAATTAATGTTGAAAATTGGCAGAGAAGTAGATTAGCTTCTAAAAAAGACTAGAATGATAAAGAGAACTAAACACTGACTAAAAAAAACTACAAGAGTGATAAACTTTTAAAAAACATGATTAAAACGTCAATCAAATCAGTAAAATAGCAAATAAATGAGATAATGTCAAAACAAAACCAAAAGAAATAAAAAGAATTATCAGAATCTACTATGAACCATTATACGCTAATAAAACTGAAAACACAAAAGAAATAAAGGAATATCTTCAAAAATACTAAATAATTAAAATTACCAAGAGACCAAACAGATATCTTAAATAATCCAATCTCAGAAAAGGAAATAGAACTAGATAAACAGAAAATGCCAAAGGAAAAAAATTCCTTGTTCTGATGGATTCACAGAAGAATTCTATCAAAATTTGCATTTTGATAGGAATTTAATTATTATGTTTATATAAAATAATGATTAGCAATTCTATATAAATTATTCTGAAAAACTGAAAGAACTCTACCAGATTCCTTTTGTTACATAAATATAGTACTGATGCCTAAATCAGGTAAAGTTAAAGCAAAAAAAAGAGAACTACAGATCAATCTCACTAATAAATTTTTATTGAAAATTTTTAAATAAAATCCTATCAAGCAGTCTGTAGCAATTCATCAAAGAAATCATTCACTGTGACCAATTTGGATAGATAGCAGGGATATAAGGGATGGATCAACATTAGAAAAACAATAAAGATAATCATATTAAAATAAAAGGCTCCAAACCACAATTATCTCAATAAGAAAGCAGAGAAAAAAAAATGTCTACAAAGTGTAACATTTATTCCTGCTGAAATAAACAAATGAACGAATGAATAAATAGATAAATGGATGAATGAATGAATGAATGAATGGTTGAATAAAAAGACCTACAAAAACAGACATATAGGACCTATCTAAAAATTATCATAAAAATCCAAAGCATTTAAAACCAAAAGCTAGCCTCACAAGCAAAGGCAATACAAGTTTTCTAAATAAATACAGAAGCAAGGATGATTATTCTCTCTACTATTATTTACTACTTATACAGATTCTAATACAAAGTACTCTTTAAAAAAATAAAGAAGTTAAATAGCTGGAGGAAATTTAGTGCTCATGGTGGGGTCATGCCAATATAATAAAAAGATAATACTACCAAAGTTCATTAAAATTTTTAAATTATACCAATAAAAATATCAAAAAATACTTTATAAAACCCAATAAACTCATAATATTCATTAAAAAATAAGTTCTAGAATAGGAGATGAAATAATTTTTTTAAAAATAGGAATTAAGGGGGGCAGCTAGGTGGCTCAGTGGATTGAGAGCCAGGACCAGAGAGTGGAGGTGGTGGGGTATTCTCTTCTGACCTCTGAAACTTCCCAGTTGTGTACTGCTAGGCAAGTCACCTAACCCCCATTGCCTAGCCCTTACCAGTCTTCTGCCTTGGAACCAATAAACAGTATTGATTCCAAGGTGGAAGGTAAGGGTTTAAAGAAGTTACCAGATCTCAAATTATACCATAAAGCAGTGAGCATCAAAACAATATGGCTAAGAGATAGAAGGGTGGATCAGTGGAATAGACTTGGGGTAAATGAGACCAGTGAGATAGTGTTTGATAAACCCAAAGATCCCAGCTTTGGGGACAAGAACCCACTATTTGACAAAAACTGCTGGAAGAATTGGAAAACAGTATGGGAGAAATTAGGTTTAGATCAACATCTCACGCCCTATATCAAGATAAATTCAAAATGGGTAAAAGGCTTAAATATAAAGAGGGACATTATAAACAAATTAGGTGAACATTGATAGTATACCTGTCAGATCTATGGGAAAGGAAGGAATTTAAGGCCAAGCAAGAGATAGCAAACATTACAAAATGTAAAATGAATAATTCTGATTATATTAAATTAAAAAGTTTCTGTGCAAACAAAAACAATGCAACCAAAATTAGAAGGGAAGCAATGAATTGAAAAAAAAATTTATAACGAAAACCCTTGCAAAGGTCTAATTTCTCAAATTTATAAGGAGATAAGCTAATTGTACAAGAAGACAAGCCATTACCCAACTGACAAATAGTCAAGGGACATGAATAGTTTTAATAAAGAAACCAAAACTATGAATAAGCACATAGAAAGGGGGCAGCTGGGTAGCCCAGTGGATTGAGAGTCCGGCCTAGAGACGGGAGGTCTTAGGTTCAAATCTGGCCTCAGATGCTTCCTAGCTAGGTGACCATGGGCAAGTCACAACCCCCACTGCCTAGCCCTTACCACTCTTCTACACAGTATTGGTTCCAAGACAGAAGGTGTGGGTTTAAAAAAAAAATAAGCATATGAAAAAGTGTTCTAAATCCCTCATAAGTAAAGAAATGCAAATCAAAACAAAGCTGAGGTACTACCTCACACCTAGCAGATTGGCCAATATGACAGTAAAGGAAAATCATAAATGTTGAAGGGGTTGTGGCAAAATCAGAACATTAATGCATTGCTGATAGAGTTATGAATTAATCCAACCATTTTGGAAGGCAATTTGGAATTATGCAAAAAGGGATTTAAAAGAATGATTTTTGATCTAGCAATACCACTACTAGGTTTGTACCCCAAAGAGATAATAATGAAAAATGTTTGTGCAAAAACATTCAAAGCTACACTCTTTGTGGTGGCAAAAAATTGGAAAATGAGGGGGTGTCCCTCAACTGGGGAATGGCTAAACAAAATGTGGTTTCTGATGGTGATGGAATACTATGCTGTAATGCGTGATGAACTGGAGGATTTCTTTTTTTTTTAATTAATATTTATTTGTGTTTATTTAAATACTGTAACATATCATATATATTTAAATATTTATATATAATCAATTTGATTCCTGTGTGTAGACATGATGCATAATGTTAATCTCATTTTACGAATAGAGAAACTGAGACTTACAGAGAGTAAGTGCCTTACCCATAATCACCTTGGTATTAGGAGGCAGAGGTAGGATTTGAACCCAGTTATTTTGGCTCCATGAGGCATTGCTCTTGAACTGGAGGATTTCTATATGAACTGGAAGGACCACCAAGAACTGATGCAGAGTGAAATGAGCAAAATCAAGAGAACATTGTACACAGAAAGTGAAACACTGTGGAATGATCGAATGTAATGGATTTTGCTACTGGTAGCAATGCAATGATCCAAGGCAATCCCGAGAGACTTATGAGAAAGAATGCTATCCACATCCATCACTTATCACTTGTTTATATAGGTATATGATATGGGGTTTTGGCTTTAAAAGATTGCTCTGGTAAAAATGAATAATGTAAAAATAGGTATCAAATCATAACTTTTGTACAACCCAGTGGAATTGCTTGTTGACTCTGGGAAGGAGGAAGAAATAGGGGAGGGAAAGAAAATAAATCATGGAAACATGGAAAAATATCTTTAAAATAAAAAAATTTTTAAATGAAATAAATAATTTAAAAAGGAATAAAGAATGACTCTAGCATGCCAAGAATTCATACTATTACAAAGCACTTACTACCAATACTATCTGGTATTGATTTTTAAAAATAGAAAGGTAATCAAAGGAACAGACCACACAGCAGAGAATCATGACTGAATAAAACTCAGTAATGAAATGTTTAATAAATTAGAAAACACAACAAATACTTAGTAAAGAACTCCCTGTTGAATAAAAACTACTAGGAAAATGGGAAATCAGTAAAGCAGAAACTGGACTTAGACCAAGATTTTATACAATATTTCATAATATTAAATTGAAAATGGACATTTGACCTTAATATTAAAGATTGGATTATAAATAAATCATTAAGAGAAGCAAATCATCTAACTTTTACAGCTATAAACATGATAGAATATCACTACACTATGAGAAATAATGAATGTAACGAACACGGAGAAACATGGAAAGTTCCACAATCTAATGCACATAGAAGCTAAGCAATGCCAAAAAAACAATAAATACAGTGGCTACAACAATGCGAATGGAAAGAACAATCATGAAATATTCAAAAATGAAAAATACAAAATACAAAAAATACAAAATGAATAAGCAGAGCACCAAAGGAGGGATCTGAGAAGAAGCCTTCACCTTCTCCGTGGAGGAAAAGTCTACAAATGTGTTGCCTTTGTAAAATTTAGCATATTTAAGAGGGTTTGTGTGGGAGAGAGTGACAGACCTGGGTGTGAGTGTTTGTCAACTCCCCTCTCGATTCTCTACTTTTACTAAAGACAACAAAGAAGGTTTCTCTGGAATGGTGGATGTCCAGAGAACAGGAGCTGGCCCTGGATGCTAAAATAGGATTGTTCTTATAGTTATTAGCATTATTTTTCTTTTTAGATGCCCTCAATGCTGCCACTGCTTTTATCTCACTAATTTCCTTCTCATTTACCCTACTCATTTGCCTCTCTAAGTTGTTTCCTGGGGCTCTCAATCATTACATCCTTTTCATCATTCCCTCTGTCCTTCTCCTGAGCAAAAACATATGTGGCCTTTTGTTTCAGTTCATACAGGCTCAGAAGTTCCCAATCTGGATAACTGTCATTGAAAAACTTCCTCACCTAGGGAACAGCATTTTTCACAAACATGCGCTTAATATGCTCAATGGTGGTATCTTTCAGGACATTCAGACCCAAGTAAATTTCTGCAGCTTCAATGATACGATCTAAGAATGTAGCTGGTGTCTCCTGATTAGTCTGCCTCACTTTTTCAAATTTTGAACAAGCATTAGGGCGTCTCAAATTTTTCTCCATTACCTTAATTAATGATTTCCTTGCCTCTTTAAGCATTCTGTAAATTGAAATAGAATTTAGATCTCGCTCCTCCCAGACTACCGGCCATGGTGTCATCTCTTCAGTATTTCTTGTCTCTTCTACAAACTTGTTTCTATCATGATTGGACAATATCTCCCCTAAAACATATCAACAGTCCTCAAAATCTGGGTCATGTGCCTTAACAAATGCTCAAAAGATTTTAACAAACTTGCCAGCATTGTCATGGAAGTTTGCGATGTTCCTTTTCAAGTTCTCCACATCCTCAGTCCTAAATCTAGTATGCTGTCTCACATGAAAAATCCCATCATCTCTCACTTTTGGAAGGTCGCGTAGGGGAAAAAGGTTAACTGGTTTGTCTCCCTCATTTAATGCCTTTTGTTCCAATTCTGCCTTAGAAAGTTCAGATTTAACACCTTTACCATCATTACCTTCAGTACCATATTTATTATCATTACCAGGATCTTGACCATACCCATTGTCCAGAAAGTCATCTTTTTTCATATATAATTCAATATTGTTAACCTGAATCTGCAATAACTTCATCATGATTTTCAATTCAGATTCTTTAGTAAACCACTGAATTATAACCTTAAGCATGTATACTGTACATTATAACAACCACTGCATCCTATACATAATATAGCCTGACTTGGAATGAAAGAAATTATAGCAGCTGGACTTGGGACAAATGGCTGAGCTTTGATAACATAATCACTTACTGCTCTTAGATCTTGAATAAATCAGTAAACAGGTTGGCCATTTTCATCTAATTTTGGCTTCTTTATAGGCAAAATTGGTACATTGTACTTAGAAAAGCATGGTATTGTTATCCCTTGTTGGATTAGGGACTCAATTATTGGGTATATACCATCTATTGCCTCCTTAGTCAAGGGATATTGAGGCACACAAGGAACTGGTCCTTCCTTTGTCCTCACCCTGAATGGAGTAGCTGATTTTAGCAATCCTATTTGGAGAGGTGGGTGTTAACGCTGGTAGATCAAGCACGAACTCTCTCCCTACAGAAGCCTTCCCCATGGCCAATGTTGGCACTGCAGAGGATCTCGCTCAAATGTAGTCTGAGCAAAGCAGCTGCTCAAATCCCTTTCCCTTCTTTGCCTTGTGTAATGACTTCTCCTTGGTCTGACTGCAAATTGGTTTATTTTGTAGATGAACAAGGTAGGTGGAGAAGAAAGAGGATAGAGGAATCAAGGGGGGATAGGTTTGTTGGGAGAGAAGACCCTATTGAGGTTTTTTGTTTTTCTTCAGCTGAGCCAAGATGGCTCTGCTCCAACTTAATTATCCTATTCTTATCTAATTAAAGTCTCTCTCCTACCTTAACAAGTGGCAAGTATCCTTCTTGGGAAAGTCAAGGGAAAGAAAGGATCTTCAGGGTGACCCCCTGAAGTTAAGGGATCAGCTCCTTCTCAGCAGCTGTAGTTGTTCATTCTTCCTCTAATGGAGGCTCTCAAAAAACAGGAACCTTCTTTCTCTTCTGGGCAAGGGAAAAGGGAGGTCAGGCTTTTCCACAGGTTGAGATCTAGAGCTCCAGGACTTTGTTCCACACTCCACAGAGTTCAAAGGGCAAAGACTCTTCAGGTAGCCATTTCTCCCACAATCCTCTTCTCTAACTTCAATTGTCACTCCCCCTCCCTTCACAATTCACACATTGTCTGCTCCATCTCAGTGGGCCAAAAAGCCAAAAGCTTGATTCAGTTTTCCTTTCCACAATCGTCCCCTTTATATCTTGTGACCTTCCAAAGGTCACTTATATGTATTATATTTACCAAGCTATTAATCTGATTTCTAACTACCCCCCCAAAAATAATAAACTTCCCTAAATTACTCTATCTCTAGTCTATGGTAATCTTATCTAATCAAAGGAATTTTATGCAGGAAAGTTTTGGGTAAGGGTAGTTTTGGGTTTTACAATAAATTTCAGTACAATAACTTTTTTTTCCAAACAGAACATTACAAAGAACTGTGAATTCTTATGCTAATATTACTTACTCTTGTTAAGTTAAATACAAACAGTTCTCCTACTCTACCTATATATAATTATTAACAAACTACTCTATCTATATATATTTCCATTAAACAGAATTTCAGCATCTGCTTACAACAATTAACTTTAACCACTATCTGCCAATGCAGCTTACTTTTCTAAGTATAACTATTTATCCTATTTCTAAACTTAACTCCTTATCTATTCCCTACTTATTATAACTATTCCCTAAGTCCCTAGTCTAATCTATATCTAATCTTATATACAGTGTTTATACATACTATGTTACATATTTACAGACCCCAACACTATGTTACTAACCTAATTACAATATATACATTATTTACAGAGATTTATTTACATATAATACAACAATATACATTGTTCCCCAATTCTGATGTTAGTCAAATTGCCTAAGACCTTATGGAACCAACTATATACAGATTTGCAATTTTTCATAAATGCGATTTCACACACTCATTTATTTACACGAAGTCTCCAATATATGTCAGTTTGTGATTTTGTGTTTTGTGTCTCATACTGCTGTGTTGAATGGATATTTACCAATTTTCTTCAGATTTCCACTTCTCATGTTCACTGATAGATCCCTTCTTTCTTCCAAGTTATGTAGTGTTGCATGCTATTTCCCTAATATGTGAAATTAATTTAGTTTTTATGCTTTCGCTGCACTTAGTCTTACATATAAGTTCTGTTTTCCGTCTGTCCTCTTCTTGTACCCTGTAAAAATTGTTATATAAATTGCAACCCTCATCCCCCTACCAACCTCTCCAAACCCCATCTTAGAATAGGAATAGATAATTAGTATAGTGATAAGACAAGATAAGGAGTTGGTGACAGTTGGTGACAGTTAAGACCAGAGGGAATTCTTGGTAATTCTCCAGAAGAAGAAGGAGGAGGGACTTCCAGCAGAGGGCTGGAGAGAGGGAGGAGGTGGACATCTCAGCTCTAATCCAGTCCTGAGGATCCTTCTTTGGACATTGATACCCTGGTTCCCTGGTCAAAGGCATCCCATCGCTTCTCATTCCAGAAAGACTTCAGTCAGCTAAGTTTCTGGACTCCATTTTGGGAGCGATCTCTTGGGCACCTTCCCCCATTACCCAACCTTGCTGAGAGAGCCTTTCCGGTTTGATTTTGCAATTATAGAAAGGATAGAAATAAGAAACAGAAATAGAAACTGAAGGAGAAGTGGCAAGGGGAGAGGCTTGGGAGCAGGAACCCCAAAGGTTACCACCCAAGTGACAGACCCCATAGAAATAGAGAAGGCACCCCAAAATCCCTCTGCTCTTCACCCCTTTCCCCAATCCCTGAATTGCGATTAATAAAAGCCATTCATTAGTCAGATAGTGTTCCAGAGTGTCTGAGAGACAAGGGGGAGGGGAATCCCAGCTTAGTCTGGCTGCCTCCATCTTGGAGCCAGACCACCCGCTGGGAAGTTGACTGACCTCAGGGGAGGCTTGCCTGAACCCCGCCCTCATTCAAAATCGGGTTGGGGTCCCCCATACCTCATCTTATAGGGAAGCCTTGCCTCCAAATCCTGAAATCCTGTGGGGCAGTACGACCATCCAGGTCACCCAGTTTTGGGGTGACACCCCCTCAAAGTCTCAGCAGACTTGGGAGGAGAGAGTCAGAAGAGGGACTCACCTCATAGACACTCACACTCACTCACTCTCTCTCTCTCTCTCTCTCTCACACTCACACACTCTCTCTCACTCTCTCTCTCTCTCTCTCTCTCTCTCTCTCTCTCTCTCTCTCTCTCTCTCTCCTTTCTTTCATAATTTTGGTCAACTGGCTCTTATTATTTTTACAGTACAAAGTTACAAAGTTCAAAGTCTTAACTGTCCATTTCAGTTTTTCTTCTTTGTTTCTTCTTTCTGGCAGCTTGTCTTGATGCTTTTCCTCTGGGATGATTTAAAATCTTTTCCTCTGGGCTGGAAACTTGTCTTCTTCTTGTTGCTATGGCATGCTTGACTGTTGTTATGAGTCAACTGCTGGGATCTCACTGCCTGGAACATTATGTGGCATTATTCTTTCTTTTTGGCATACTTCAGTTTATTTATTTGTCTGTTTGTTTTCCTGGTTTTTGTTTTCATTTCTCAGCACTATCTTTTGTCTCATTATCTTCTTCTATGTCTGTTAATATGGTGTTGGACTTTTCTGGTTTTATGTGGGAACAGTGGAACCATGAGTTTTTCTCTGCAATTTTTATAGCTTTTCGGGGCAGTAAGCAATACTGTGGTAAAACATGTGGTCCAGTCAATTTTATGTCCATAGCCAATTTTCTTTGAAAATTTCTTTGAAATTTCTTTGAAATTTTTTACATATACTTTGTCTCCTGGTTTAAAGTTGTGCAAATTGTAATCCAAGGGTACTGTTTGTTGTATCAAGCCCATTTCATGCAACTCTGCTATTCTTGATTGTGGATTGCGTGGAATTTACACTTTTGCAGATGATTATCTCTATGTTCCTTATTTACCCTCAGTCTAAAACCCTTACAATGACTTGGCTAGGAGTTGTGGATCAATATCCTTTTGCATATAGGTTTCTTCTGGATGGGTAACATTCTCCATTGTTGGAACTAGCAATCCAATATTGCTTTGCTCCCATTTATCTACTGTTTTCCCATTTGTGTAGTGTGGCCAAGAGCATCTTCCTTTAATACCTATCCTGCCATATGCACTGAATGATACTTCTTCATGTGGCCCGGACCATGTAAAAATTTTGTTATTTCTTTTCTTAAATTTCTTTACCTAGACCATATCTCCTGGATTGATGTTATGTAGTTTAAAATCTAGGCATGTGCTGAAGTACACATTACTATGCTCTCCTCCTTTGCTGACAATCAACCACAATTTGTTCTGGTTCTGTATCTTTTGTTTGCACTTCAGTTTCAGATCTGGTAGCCCCTTTGTCAATGAGTGCAGGATAAATCTCATTCCCCATTTTGATCATCGGTTGAGATTCACTGTTTTCTGTGTCTTGATTTACTTGGACCATTGGTGCCTGTTTTTCTTTTGCTCATATCCCAGTTTTATTCTTCAGCTACAGACTTCTTTAGTTGTTTTGAACAATCATTTTGCAATCCATCATCAGTCTGCAATGGAATTGCACTAGCATGGAGACTTAAAGATGGTGTAATAATGTCTGTGTTTGCTTTTTCTTTTGCAGTTGCTATTGGCTGATTCTTTGACATTTGGATTTAAGGTCGACTTTTCTATTATGTCATTGGTATGTTCTTTTGTAATAACATCCCTGCTTTCAGTGTCATTTTCTCCAGGAGGTCTGCTACTCTGAATGTTCTCTGTTATTGTAGTTCCCTCTCCATTGGACCATTCTGTAGTTTGCTCATTTGCTTCACTTAATTCAGTTGCAGTTAGTTTAGAATCTTTAGAACCCTCTAATATTTGTTTTTCATATGGTTCTGCTCTTGCTTTTGCTATTACTATTTGTTCTGTAGTTTTAGTTTCTAAGGTATACTCTTTCCTTTCTGCTAAGTTACTTTTATCTTACTTTGCTAAATTACTTTGCAATTCACTGCTGCTTGGATCTAATCTTTTGTGTTCTTTGATTTTTCTTCTTCTTTTTTTTATTTTAAACCCTTAACTTCTGTGTATTGACTTATAGGTGGAAGAGTGGTAAGGGTAGGCAATGGGGGTCAAGTGACTTGCCCAGGGTCACACAGCTGGGAAGTGTCTAAGGCCGGATTTGAACCTAGGACCTCCCGTCTCTAGGCTTGGCTCTCAATCCACTGAGCTACCCAGCTGCCCCTGTTCTTTGCTTTTTAAGTTATAGTTTCCTAATAAGTTTAAGGTTTGTGTGTTATGGACTGTTTCCAGATCTGTTCCTTCCCCTTTCTTTGTATCTTGTTCCACTATTCCAAAAATTTTCTCTCTAATCTCTGTTACATCATCATCTAATTGGATTTCTTCTTCTATCTGCTCTTTAGTTTTGTTTTTTCCTTTTGGACCTCCTAATTCTATTTGCATGTATTTTCCTTTTTCATTTTCCCCATTTCTCTTTCCCCTTTTCCCTTTTGATGTTACCCCATGCACATGGCATCATAATTGACTTTGCTTAGCAGTTCCTAAAACAATCTGTGAGTAACAAGGCTTTTCTCTTTGTTGTATGTATCTTTCCATAGTCTACAGATCAAGTGTGTAAGCTGAGCTTTTACATGTGTGATCATAGCACTGGGAATGATTTTATTTTATGTTGTATATTGTGTTGCTACTCCATGACCTTTTGTTATTTTGCTTTCAGATCTAATTGTTGTTTTAGGTTGCAAAATCTCTCTATATGTCCAATTTTTCCATAAAGGAAACGTCTTTGATTATTGTATCTCTGTCTAAATCAGTGGTTCCCAAACTTTTTAGGCCTACCGCCCTCTTTCCAGAAAAAATATTACTTAGCGCCCCCTATCACATACTATTACTGCCCCCTTACAGTTATTCACCGCCCCCAAATGCACCTGTGGCCATCACTACACCCCTGGATCACTAGTCTAAATAGTTGCATTTCTCTCCTTGGTCTATAACAGTGATTCCCAAAGTAGGCGCTTTAGCCCCCTGATGGGTGCTACAGCAATTCAGGGGAGTGGTGATGGCCACAGGTACATTTATCTTTCCTATTAATTGCTATTAAAATTTTTAAAAAATTAATTTCCGGGGGGCTAAGTAATATTTTTTCTGGAAAGGGGGAGGTAGGCCAAAAAAGTCTGGGACCCACTGGTCTATAAGCTTGTAGTGTAACTATGTTTTGAATTTCATCAATTCCTTTTTGCTTTATGGTTGCATTAGCCTCTTTAAGCTGTTGCTTTAGTTCTTTAATGATTTCTTCCTTTTCCTTAGCCTGTTCTCTATCTCTTGAGAATATATATGTGGCTGTCTTCTCAGGTCTTCCAGGCTAAGCTCTTCCCAATTTGGACAGTTTAAACGAAAGTATGTCTTTATGGGCATGCTGCTTTCCTTTACGAATTGTCTTCTAATGTGTTATATACATTGTCCTCATTTAAATTTAGGAAGCCTAGGATGTTTTCCTCAGCTTCAAGATAGATAGGTGCTCTCCATTTTCCTGCCTCAGTTTCTCGAATGTACTCCAACTATCTGGTGTTTTTGCAAAACTTTTCATAGCCTCGACCAAATTTTCTCTTGCCCATCTTAGATAAACTAAATTTTGGTTATTGGACAGTTCTAATTCAGTCCATTGCTCTGGCCAGGATATAAGGTTTGGATTCCTTCTTGTCTTGTTTATAAACTGGTCTTTTTCTCTAGGAGTAAATAATTCTGTCAATAAAATTTCTAGATCTTGGAAAGTGAGGTCAAATAAGCGGATTGCATATTTAAATTCTTTTATTGCTTTGAAAGGGTTAACAAAAAATTGGGGCATCCTAGCCTTCAGACTATCCAACTCTCCAGTAGTGAAAGGCTGGTGTGATTTTACATGGACAATTCCTGAATCTGGCTGAAAACTCATTTGGTCTCTAATGAGTAGGATTGATAAAGGCTTTTCAGCTCCCTTTACTTTCTCTTCTTTATCTTTAGGCTCTGCTTTCTCTATCTTTTGCTCTTTTGTCTTGTTGTTATCCCTATTCTCTTTATTTCTGCCAGTTGAGAGACTTTTTCATTGATTCCCAAAATCATCAGTGTTATATCTATGTTCTGCCCAAAATCTTGTTGATAACAAATTTTATTACATGGTATAGTTGTATGGCGGAAGATATAATGCCAATTGTGCCAGGAATGAATTACATGAATTTGTCCAGCTCTATCTTCAACCATGTGAAATTCTTATATATATTCAGAAAAAATAGACATAATCTGGTATCATAACAAAAAACAGATTATAAATCATATAGCCAAATTGTGTCATCAAGGCAAAATATCTTATCACTATCTGTCTCTTTGTGATCACAATGGTATTTTCTTTTAATTTTCTACTTTAGATTTGACAGAAACCCCAAGACATCTTGAGGCTTTTTTTCTTTTTACTACTATTCCTTTTAAGAGTTGCTTGCTCTCTTTTGATTGACAGGTGTTCTGATTGGCTGCTTTGCTGTCAGTCCACCTCCCAACTCCTCGCCAAGATGGCTACCGCTATTTTTCCGTACTGAGGTTTTTGTTGTTTTACAACAAATTTCTATTAAAACCCTTTCTTTTTGTTGTTGCTTAATACTAGTGAGGTTTTTTTTTGGCTCCTGGTGGGCTCTGCACAGTCCACAAATGTGTTGCCCTGAACGTATTTTCAGGCTATTTCAATAGACTGATTACTTTTGCAGAGTTTTTCTTCTTCTTCTTCTCATTTCTTTGCTTTAAAAAATATTATTTATCCTTGAAGGTGACTACTGCCACAACAGCAATAAAATCTCTCAGCCCAGAGATAGTAAGGGAGTCAGAAACTGATCAGAAGAGATTATAGGGGAGCTTTTGCTGGCACTGAGTACAGCTGGCACGGATTAGCAACTCTATTCCCCATATATAGTTCTAGGTCACAATTCCAGGGCAGAGAAGAGCACTTATGGTCCTTCACAAGGGAGAGGAGCCCTGGTTACAGTTCCAAGGCCTTTAGAACTGTGGGAGAACAGGTACCCTTCCAGGGTAAAGACCAGAATGCAGACTAGGAGAGCAGTGATGACACATATCCTTAGATCCCACCACCTAGGAAGCATCATAAAATTCCATACCCTGAGAATCAGATCTCAAAATGTCAGAACAAAAAAGCCTAAAGCTAGAGATATTGCCTCCCCACTCACAAGAGAGCAGAGCCCAACTTTAACATAAATTTACAAGTCAAGACATTGCCTGGGAAAATTAGCAATGATAAAAAGAGAATTTAACCATTAAAAAAAGCTACAATAGTGGCAAGGAACAACAAGACTTAAACTAAAAAGAGGATAACAATATGAAAGTAGTTTCCACCAAAGCCTCAAAGACAAATGCTAATTAGACCCAATCTCAACACAAATTCCTTGAAGAGCTAAAGAAATAGATAAGAATGGTAGATGAAAAAAGGGGAAAACAGATGAGAAACTTTTGAAAATTATGAGACCATTAAAAAGCATGGGTAAAATAGGCAGAAAGGTTCACTGAAGAAAAGAATTCCTTAAAAGGCACAATAAACCAAATGGGAAAAGAGGTTAAAGAACACTGCCCACATTCAGAGGAAGGACTGCACGAGAGGAAACCTATAAGAAAAACAACTGCTTGAACGCATGGGTCCGGGGTCGGGGTGGACATGATTGAGGGTGTGGACTCGAAACTACCACACCAATGCAACTACCAACAATTTGGAAATAGGTCTTGATCAAGGACACATGGCAAAACTAGTGGAAATGTGCATTGGCCATGGGTGGGGGGAGTGCGGGGGCGGGTGGGGAGGGGGCGAAGGGGAAAGTAGAAGCATGAATCATGTAACCATGTTAAAAATTAATATTAATAAATGTTTAAAAAAAAAAGCTCAGAGGGCAGCTGGGTAGCTCAGTGGATTGAGAGCCAGGCCTAGAGACAGGAGGTCCTAGGTTCAAATCCGGCCTCAGACACTTCCCAGCTGTGTGACCCTGGGCAGGTCACTTTGACCCCCATTGCCTACCCTTACCAATCTTCCACCTATAAGTCAATACACAGAAATTAAGGGTTTAAAATTAAAAAAAAATTAAAAAAAAAAAGCTCATAAAGAAACAGTTACTTAAAAATTAGAATTGGGCAAAGAGAAGCTAAGGATTCAATGAAGCATCAAGAAACAATAAGCCCAAGGGCAAGTCACTTGACTCCCACTGCCCACCCTTACCACTCTTCCACCAAGAGCCAATACACAGAAGTTAAGGGTTAAAAAAAAAAAAAAGAAACAATAAGCCAATGTGGAAATGAATGAAAAATGGAAGAAAATGTAAAATATCTCATTAGAAAAGAAATGGAAAATAGAATGAGGAGACATAATTTAAGAATTACTGTAGAACCTAAAAACCATACCCAATTAAAAAAAAAGTCTAGACATCATATTTGTCGAGAAACTATTAAGGAAAACTGTCCTGATATTCTAGAACCAAAGGACAAAATAGAAAATGAAAGAATCTACCAATCACCTCCTGAAAGAAAACCAAAATGAAAACTCCCAGAAATATTATTGCCAAATAACAAGCTCCCAGATCAAGGAGAAAATACTGTCAGCAGTCAGAAAGAAAATAGTTCAAACATCATGGAATCACAGTCAGGATCACACAAGATTTTGCAGCTTCCACAATAAAGGCTTAGAATGATATTTCAGAAAGCAAAGGAACTAGGATTACAAGAATAAAAAAGAAATCATAAAGGATTCAATAAGGTTAAACTGTTTACATTCCTCCATGGGAAGATGATATTTGTAACTCCTAAGAACTTTTATCATTATAAGGACAGCTAGAAGGAGTATCTATAGAAAGGGAGCACAGGTACAAGTTAGCTATGATGGGTTGATATTCCAAAAAAATAAAATTAAGGGGTAAAACAGAGGGATGCACTGAGAAAAGGGGCAAGGGAAATAGAATGGGGTAAATTATTTCACATAAAAGATGTCTGAAAGCATTTTTACAGTAGAGGAGAATATAGGGAGGTGGCAGACAGCAATTTAACATCACTCTCATTGCTTACTCTCCAGACTGAAAGAGGGAATAACATACACCCACAGTGGGGTATAGAAATATATCTTACCCTACAGAGTAGTAGGACAGGAAGGGTATAAGAGAAGAGGATGAAGTTGACAGAAGAATGAAGGAATTAAGGGATGTAGTAGTCAAAAGCAAAAAATTTTTAAAGGACAGGGTGAAATGAGAGAGAGGGAGGAAGAGGATAAATAGGAAAAAAAATATGATGGAGAGAAAAACACAATTAGTAATCAAAACTGTGAATGTGAATGAGATGAACTCACCTATAAAATGGAAGCAGAGAGCAGAGTAGATTAAAAACCAGAATACTGTAATTTGCTGTTTACAAGAAACATACTTGAAGGAGACATACACTGAGATTAAAGGTAATTGGCTGGAACAGAACTGATCAGGCTTCAGTTGAAGTCAGAAAAGCTGCAGTAACAATCATGATTCTCAGTCAAAGCAAAAGTAAAAACAGATAAAAGAAATAATCATCTTGCTAAAAGATACCAAAGAAAATGAAGTAATAGCAACAATACTAAACATATAAGCTTAAAGTAATATAACATCTGAATTCTTGAAGGAAAAATTAAATGAGTTATAGAAGGAAATAGTAAAAGTATACTATGAAGGGGACCTCAATTTATCCCTCTTAGAACTAGATAAATATAACCAAAAAATAAACAAGAAAGAAGTTAAGGAGATGGAGAAGATTTTAGAAAAGTAATATATAATAGACCTCTGAAAAATATGACTGAGAATTGAAAGGAATATACCTTTTTCTCAGTGGTACATGATGTCCATACAAAAATCAATCATGTATTAGGACATAAAAACCTCGCAATCAAGTTCAGAAAAGCAAAAAGATTAAATGCATTCCTTTCAGATGATAATGCAATAAAAATTACATTCAATAATGAGCAATGGAAGTACAAATTAAAATTTAATTAGAACTAATCCAAAAGAAAGAGTGGGTCAAAGAAAATATCATAGAAACAATCAATAGTTTCATTAAAGAGAATGGCATCAATGAAACAACATTCCCAAAAATATTGAGATGCAGCCAAAACACTACATAGGAGAACTTTTATATTTCTAAACACTTATATCAATAAAATAGAGAAAGAACAGAATAAATTAGATATGTCAGTAAAAAAAAGCAGGCTATATGGCTTGCCATAAAATATGATGAACCAGATGAATTAAAAAAATCTGGAAAGATTTTTATGAACTGATACAAAATAAAGTGAGCAGAAACAGGAAAATACTGTTACATTAATGGAAAGACTGTACAACAACCAACTGTGAAGGAGAAACTATTATCAGTAAAGCACAGTTCCAAGATAATTACAAGGAACTCATGATGAAAAATGTTATTCACAGCCAAAGAAGGAATTGTTGGGAATCTGACTGCAGAGTGAAGCATGCCACTTTTCATTTCCTTCACCAGTTGTTTTTTTAATTGTATTTGTGATATGTATCTTCTTTCAAGGCAAAACGGATATGGAAATATGAACTGCATGACAGCACTGGCATAACCTATATCAGACTATTTGCCACCTGGAGCCAGGAAGGAGGGAGAGAGAATCTGGATTGCAAAATATCAGATAACAATTGTTAAAAAAATGTTTCTACATGTAATTGAATTTTTTTTAATTTTAAAAAAGTTTTTTTTTAAAAACTAGGAAAAGAACAAAGTAAAAATCCCCAATTAAACACCAAATTGTAAATTTAAAAATCACAGGAGAGATTAGTAAAATTGAAAGTAAGAAAACCACTTTATTAATAAAACTAGGAGTTTATTTTATAAAAACAACAATATAGATAACCCATTGATTTTTATTAATAATAAAAAAAAGAAAACCTAATTGCCAGCATCAAAAGTGAAAAGGATAAATTCACCCCCAATGAAGAGGAAATTAAAGCAATTATTTAGGAGCTATTTTGCCCAATTCTATGCCAAAAAATCTGACAATTTAAGTAATTGGCTAAATATTGAGTGAATGTAGTAAGTGAACCTGGAAGTGGCAAAAGAAATCAAGGGGTATTCCAACTCTCCTAACTTGACAAGTAGGGAGAGAGCCACCTCCACCCCACCACAGGACACTACAGTGCTAAACATGATCTCTGTGTCTTCAGACGGAAGCCAAGTTTCAGTGAGAACCAAAAGATGAAAGGAATAGGAAAAGAGCATATTGAAAAAAAAGTATAGTTTATTACATATGGAGCAAGCATTCCAGAGTATAAGGTATGAGTAGCTTTAGAAAAAGACATCAGGGAAAAGAAGAGATATGGAAAAGGCAGTGGGTGATGGAGAATTAGATTTGAATAATGACAGCCTGGGGTTTAGACTCTCTGGTACGGAGAGAGTCTGCTAATCGCTGACAAATGAGTTTCAAAATGAAGTGGGTTTTTAACATCAGGAAGGGCTTAGAGCAAGATGGAGTACTCTCAGTGTGTTAGGCAGCTCTGGTGAGGGTACTAGGGGAAGGAACTGATGAAATGATATTTTTCTCCTTTCCCTGCAGGCAGGCCTGGCCAAACCAAATCAGATACTAGACAAAGCAGGATAGGATGGTATCTCTACCCCATCCCCCCAGGAATGGGTCCCCAGCAAATGGGAAGAAGTGAGCCTAGGAGACTGGTGGGTGATGGAAGGTCAAACAGGCTCCTTCTGTTCTTCACATATAAGACTTCAGCTCTTATGTCTATGCCTTTGTATTGGCTGTATAAGGATATTAGTTTAGAGATAAGTGAAGAAGCTGGCTTGAGAAAGAACTGGAGTTTCAAATAGAGTTAAGACAGTGTCAGTTTCAAGTCTAACAGTTTTTGTCTCTTACTGTTGGTCTCTGGGTGTGGCAGTTGGTCTCTGGCAGTTGGCAGAGCCACAAGCAGGGACTCTCTCTCAGGACAGGAGAAGGTAACATCTTTGCCTCTCTCTCTCACTGATTGAGAGAAAGACCTGAAGGAGCTTAGTGTTTTCTTTTTCCAACTTGGGAAATACTATTGACAATTGCTGTTTTTATTGATTGATTGAACTCTGAAAAGACCAAAGAAAACCCTGGTCTCTGGTTTGGACTTTGAGTCTGTTAAGGTTCAGAGTCCTAACTTGATTCTTGTTGAGACTCAACCAGCTAGTCTTAGTTATTTTTATAACTTAGAGGCGAAGTTAAGAATTATAAGGATAATAGTGGTAGTTTTATTTAGAATACTAAAAATTTGGGTTAGCCAGATGAGGAAGGATTAGTGTAGCACAGTGGTTCCCAAACTTTTTTGGCCTCTGCCCCCTTTCCAGAAAAAATATTACTTAGCACCCCTGGAAATTAATTTTTTAAAAATTTTAATAGCAATTAATAGGAAAGATAAATGCACCTGTGGCCATCACCGCCTCCCTGGATCGCAGAAGCACCCACCAGGGGGTGGTAGCGCCCACTTTGGGAATCACTGGTGTAGCCTGTGAACACAGGAGAAGCGGTTCCTTGTGGAACCAAGGAGTTTTATTTGGGTGGAGTTAGAATTAATTAGAGTGAGAAATCCTTTTATCCTTTTATATTTCAATAAATAGTTAATTTTTCTATAACAAGAGTCTCTTTAGCGTCCTTGCACCTGGCCCTGAAGAGAAGTTTACATATGGGCTTCACATCACTTTATCACTGAAGATACTTTTGATTACATCTATCAAAAGTATCTGAACAGTTTTGAACCTTTACTGGCATAGTTTTCATCCTTTATTTTTACACTGTACATATTCCACATGCCTAGAATTCACACCTTCTTTAGTAACCACTACCTCATAGTCCCTTTCTTTCCTGCAGGATGTAGTTCAGGCACTTTCCTATTCTAAATGAAGTCTTCTCTGATCATTCTATCTGCTAGTAAACTCTCTCATATATATATATATTTTTTTGGATTCAACTACTTTTAATATATTTGTATTTTTTCACTCTACATTTCTGCTGCATATATATTTTATACATGCTTTTCTCTCATTAAAATGTAATCTCATTGAAGATCATTTCATTTTTCGTTCTTGTAATCCTAGTTCCAAGCATAGTGCCAGCTACATAGAAGGCACTTAATAAATACTTTTTGAATGAGAATATAATTAATTACCAGATAAATTGTAGAGACAATAATGATTGGTTGGGTTAATACATAAATGGAAAGGATTTAATTATGTCTCAGAATCATACTACTGGAAAACATTTTATAGACTATTAAACTTAATGTCAATCAATGAAAAAACAATTATTAAGCACCTACTATGCCAAGAACTGTAATAGGCACTGGAATAAAAATACAAAGAAACAACCCTTATCCACAAGGCCCTTACATTATAATAGAGGAGACAACAAATACATTTGAAAGTCTATATAATCGTAATGGTAAACCTATGGTACACGGGCCAAAAAGGGCACACAAGAGCCCCCTCTGTGGGCCCACTTGTAGTCGCCCACCAGAGTTCGTTACTAGAAAGGCAGAGGGACTCAGGGAAGAGCTGTTCTCCTCCCTTTTCCCCTCTCCATTTGCCTAAGGACATTCTTCCCTTCCCCACCCCTCTGCCCAGCAGCCTATGAGAGCACTTCAGGTTCACATGATGCATGAGGGTGCAGCACAGAAGGCAGCTTGTTGAATCTGAGGTGAAGGTGATTCCCATGGTGGGGTCAGAGAAAAGCTAGGTTTGAGGGGAGTATAACTCACAGCATGGTACATAGCTGGTGGGGAACAGAACTGGAAGGGAGCAAAATGCTCAGATCAATCTCCTCCCCCTCTCCACGAACACCTCTCATCAACCACCCCTCTGCCCAGCAGCCCAAACAGCGCTTCCAACCTCCCCTGTCTGGGGCATGGGACTCTATTGGGAGGGGCACAACCATCCAGGTCACCCAGTTTCGGGGTGACACCCTCTCAAAGTCTCCTAGTGCTTATTCAGCAGGAGGGGAGAGCTAGAAGAGTCTCACCTTCATAGGCTCTCTCTCTATCTCCCCTCTATCATAACACTGGTAACTGGCTCTCTTATTATAAGAGACAGAAAATGGAAAATTGTATGTATCAAGTATTGAGGGACTGAGGGAGGAGGGTTTGAAGAGTGGCCAGTGCAAAAACACTGTCAGAACAAGAAAAATTATGTGTAAGGAACAGAGAGAAGGCCAATTTGGATGGATTAAAGAATAGAGTTATTTACAAATGAAGAAACTAATTCTGGCTGAGTTTTGGGGGATGGGTAAGATTTGCACACTCAGGGATTCTGATGAGTATACCATAAAAACTAAAGCAATATGAGTAAAATTACAGAGGACAAAAACCATGTGATATGACCTATCTTTGATGAGGATCATTCTCAAATATTTTGGGAGAGAGGCAAAAAAAAATCATTTTGAGCTACTAGAAAATACTAGGACTTGCTGAGGAAGTATCTAGGAAGAGATGGCTTAGAACTTCAAGTAGTTAGAAAGGAGTGATGGAAATGGTAATTAAAAAAATATATCCAGAAACCTCACAGTGGCTACATGTAACCAAGTACATAACCTATATTCTGAGGTGATGGTACTTTTGAAAACAGTTAAGAACTTTCAACAATTGTCATAAATAGAAAACTCTTATATAACACTTAGCTAAGCGATTTCCAAATATCTCATTTTATCATCACAACAACCTAGGGAAGTAGGTGCTATTATTATTTACATCTTCCAGGTGAAGAATATGAGGCAAGCAGAGATTAAATAAATGGCTTAAGATCAAATAAATAGGTAAGTAAAAAAATTAGTACAGGGTAGGACTTTAACTGAGTTCTTCCTGATTTTGGGTCCAGTATCCTACACTGAGTCACCAATGAGCAGAAAATAAAAAGGGAAAAAGAACATTGGCACTATTATTACCTATGGAAAGGTTACTGAAATATTAACAAATAATCATCTCTACGGTCTTCATTCTAAATTCTATGAAATCTGTACAAGAATAATGAATATAGATATTATGCCCTTCTCCCTTGACAAATACAGACCAAATAGTTTTCCAAAGACTATTCTTCTAGAGCAGACAATGCGATCACATTCAAATCAATTAAAAACCATACAGTAGCATTACCTACTATATGCAATATACTTGGTTTGACACTGGAGATACAAAGACAAAAATAGAACAGTTCTTATCAATACCTTACTAACAAAACTTATTGGAATGTGAAGAGAATACAAAATACTACTCTTTGTGGATTGTTAGTTAATTTTTTTAAATCATTTTAGTCAGTAAACCAAAAAGCAAATTTAAAGTTGTCCTAGAATTATGTCCCATAACTTCTTAAAGTTCACACAAAATACACTGATAGATTCTATAGAGGAAACTTTGTCCAATGATTGTGAATGTCAGTATGAAGTTAAAAAAAAAAAAAGGCACATGCTTGCTAAATGTGTTCATATTCATGGAGGGTATCCTTCAAAGCATCCAAAGGAAGGAGGGATTCCTGTATATGGTCAGATCCTCTACATGCTTCTGTTTATACCTGACATAGTAGCTACATAACTTCTTCAATAAGTTCCAAAAGAAACAGGGCCACAAATTCACACTGGAAAAATATGTAGAAAATATGTAATGCTCAAATTAGGAACATATAGCTGAATGATCACACCAATGAATTAGTCAATCAGTACATATATATTGGGCAACCTTCCTTTAGAGATGGATAACTAGCTAAGCCCAAAACAAAAGAAGAGGAAAATAACTTAGAACTAGGATTGAGAATATTTGCTAAATGTTAGTGCAGGCTCTAGAGAGGGAAATAAGCTAGAATTACAGTGGCAGACACAAAAGGAAATTTTCGTAAAAGGGATAATACATAAAACCCAGTGGAACTGCTTGTTGGCTCTAGGAGGGGGGAGGGAAAAGGGGAGGGAAAGAACATGAATCATGTAACCATGGAAAAATACTTAAAAAAAATTTTAAGTATAACACATTGAATGAAACATGATACTAGATCAGTGAAGTCAAATAGAAGAAATTGGCAACAAAGAGAATTGGCAACAAAGAGAAAGATGACCGAAAGAAAGATGGAGGAAAAAGGGATAAATAACATCTCTGACAAGAAGAAAAATAACTGTATTAAGCAACAGACTGCATGAGGGACACAAAAGACCGAAAAGAACTTCTGAGAACTTCTGAGTCTGGTATGATATAACAAAATCCCCCAGGAAAGGCAACATGATGGAGCATTTTTTCAGGAAGTTATAATAGCTGAGTGAGTCCTGTTTCCTATCAGACTTTTTGACCTTGGGCAAATCATTTAATCTTTCTATGCCTCAGTTTCTTCTTCTGTAAAATGGGGATTACACTTGAACTACTTAGCATTGCAGGGTTTCTGTGAGGAAAGTGTTTTGTAAACCTTAAATCATATTATATCAATAGGTAACAAAGAAGCTTTTTATTAGACACAATACCTATTCCTGCTAAAAGCATGCCTAGGTTTCTTGATATTAATAGACTGGGTTTTAAACTAGGTATATATAACAATTTTTTAATTAAATGTATCTAAAATGTCAACAAATTATGTACTTGAACTTTACTAAGATAAACTGAAAAGCATGGACTACACCTAGATATAATTCTGTAGAGAAAAAGAGAAAAAAAAAAGAACATTTACAACGCATACCTAGAATTATACTATATAACAAAGTTTTCAAAAAATAAACTGGCTGGAAATACTAGCACAACCGAAAAAGAAAAGCTGTATAAATTGTGTATATAGCAACTATTCAATAAATTTTTATGAAATAATTACTTAGAATTAAGAATTTGATGGAGAGAAAATTGATTTTTTTTTTGCTATGTGAGATCACAAAATATAAACTTTACACTTTGTTGAGTAACCCTCAGTAAATACACATATGCCATGTAATGCTACTGTATTGAATTAACAAAGTAGATACTCTATTTATACTGGCAATACTCCACACACAACAAAGCCAACTCCAGTAGATGCAACATTTTAGAAATGCATATAAACTATTTAGATGAATTCTTTTTACTGACAATCCCAAGGGAAAGAAGAGAAAATGAAGTGTTTTACCCTCAGAGCTCAACATTCTCTTGGGAAGTAATTCAATTGAAATTTTACATTCAGTCTAGCCAGGTAGTGATAAACAGATGCTTAAATTAGCTGTATTATACCATAATCAAATATCTTTTTAAAAATAAGTTTCCAACAAACACCAATGAAAAAGAAAAAGGAGAAAAGTCTTTCTGCTATTTTTTAAGAAATAGGTTTCACTTCTTTCAGAAATCTAACATGGCTACAACTACATCTTAAAATATAATTAATCTGTTGTTTGATTAATTAATTTCTAAGGTGCCACTTTATTTTAGCACAATAGTAATGAACAAAAAAAAATCCCATCATTTGCTAACAAAATTCTGTATGACAATCTATTTCTTTTTAGAATAATATTTTTGGGGGCACCTAGGTAACAAGGCAGGACTCGAGTTGGGAGGACCTGGGTTCAAATTTGGCCTCAGAAACTTCCCAGTTTTATGACTCTGGGCAAGTCAATTAAAACCTGATTTCCTGACCCTTGCCTCTCTTCTTTCTGAGAATTGATACTGAGGGGGCAGCTGGGTAGCTCAGTGGATTGAGAGCCAGGCCTAGAGATGGGAGGTCCTGGGTTCAAATCTGGCCTCAGACACTTCCCAGCTGTGTGATCCTGGGCAAGTCACTTGACCCCCATTGCCTACCCTTACCACTCTTCTGTCTTGGAGCCAATACATAGTATTGGCTCCAAGACAGAAGGTAAGGGTTTAAAAAAAAAAAAAAAAAGAATTGATACTGATCGAAGCTAAGGGTTTAAGAAATAAAAAATAAAATAATATATCTGAGTTCTACCACCTTTTTAAAAAGACTAATAAGCATGTAAGATGAAAATTTCCTGGTTGACCTGAGAAAAAGATTATCTCATCCTATTTGTATATAAGATGAAACACTTGGAAAGTTTCTCTCATTGTGGATATTGTGGCTTTTTAAATTAAGTATTCTTTGCTGTCTAATGTGCAACAAGTTGAAAAATTATTATTAGGGTTAAATAAACTTCTGAAATTTCTTTAGTAGTAAGCTATATATGATGCTACCAAAAACAGATTTGGATAGTATTGTTTTATGCTATATTAAGAAAATTTTAAAAGCAGATGCTAAATAAAGTTTTTTAGTTAAATTAACCTCATATAATATTATGTATAAAAATGGAAGTTATCAGAAAGATCTATTAATGCATTGTGAAAATAAATTTATAATATAAAATGTAAAACTACAATCTATTTGCATGAATTATTTTCCCAACTATCCCTCTCCATTTTACCTATTATAGATCATTTTCCATTATATCATCCAATAACAAACTGGAATCCTGGTAAGTATTCTTTCAATCAATCACTCATCAAGTATTTACTAAGTGATAACTATGTGACAAGCACTGTAGTAAGTGTATGGATATAAAGAAAGGCCAAAAAAACCCATTGTTCCTGCCCTTCAGGAAGCTCACATTCACTATAGATTGGTAGAAAACACATAAAGAATTTCGTGTGTATGTATGTATGTGCATATATATATATATATATATATACATATATATATATATATATGATATACACAGAAGAGGTTTGGGGGAGGTAAGGCAGAAAGAGCCACCTGCTTCTAAAAACTCATTAATTACAGAATTCATCAATTTATCTTAACAGCAAAATAACTTAGAAAATTTAGGGTTTCCTATCACCAGCTCTTTTCTACCTATCTCTTTCTTCCCTTTCCAGTGTTCTTATTTTTAATTCCAGAATATATGCTACAATCTAGCCACACTGTCCTTACTTGCCCAATGCATTCCATTTCCCATCTTTGTGCTTCTGTATCAGCTGTTGCCTGGGTCTTGAATGCTCTTCCTACCAATCTCCA
>NC_058134.1:178235812-178264955 GCF_016433145.1 Gracilinanus agilis
AGGAAGAAAGAAGGAAAGAAGGAAAGAAGGAAAGAAGGAAAGAAGGAAAGGAAGAAAAGAAAGTGGATCTCCTTTGATAAATCATATTCTGATCCTAATCAGAAGTATAAGCATATCCTCTTATCCTTTCTCTCAGTATCTTTTCTTCTGATGATCTTAGTTTCCAGGTTTTGTCACTATGAAAAGTACATATAGGTTCCAGAGGTTCATAGCCCCAGAGCCTGATATATGGTAGATGTTTAATAAATGTTGATTGATTGATTGATTGATTGATGACTGTCAGATTTACATATCTGCTATAACTGCAACTTGAAACTGCATCAATAATCAACCAACCAACCAATCAACAAACACCTTTATGAAGTGCCAGGTAGTAGAGACATACATTCACACAAAAGAAAAAGTCTATCCCCTCAAGGCACTTAATTCTAGGTGAAAGACAAAATGTATCCACATATGTGAATAGATACAAAATAAGATTAAAAGAGTAAATACAAAGTGAATACAAGTCGTTTGGAAAAAAAGAGAAATCAATAGCAGCTTGGTAGGGTCAAGAAAGGCCTCATGAAAAAGACCACTCTTGATTGGTACTTTGAATAAATGAAGAGCTTCTAAGAGGTGCAAATAAGGAGGAATTCTGGGTATGGGGGTTAAATTTTGCAAAGGTATAGGAAGTGTTATAAAAATGTAATCTGAAGTGGGTCAATGAAGGCAATTTGGGTGTGAGGAAGGATAAACAGGGATATTAGGTGATTATAAGGTGATTGGAGGAGGAATGAATGTATGGGAAGGTATATAGGAGAAAAAGGAAATGGGGTATGTAGGAGAGGGCAGCTAAAACAGGTTTATTCCCAGAGGCTTGAGACAGGATAGAGGGAGGAAATTAGGGCCAGTAAGAAATGTTTAGGTTTGCTGGAGGGTTTCTCTTGTTAGTTTCTAAAGTCTCTTGAGGGAGGAGTCTAGGGGGCCCCTCCCTGCCAGTCAAACTGATGGCTGGAGGAAGTCTTGGGTGGGTACTTCCTACCAAGATGGATGCCCCCAGTTCTCTCAAGAAATAAAAAAGTAAATGATTCCTTCCCTCTTTAGCCCTTGCCTCAATCTTCAATACAATGATTCACCAGAGGCTTTGAGTAGGTAACAAGGGGATTTATTAATCTCCGGTTAGAGGGAAGAGGTTTAGGATTTCTAACTGCTGCTAGGGAGAGGGGTGATGGTGGAGGATGGGTTATGGAGAGGTTTAGAATGAGAGAGCCTACTCTCCTAGTCAGGAGATTTGACTGCCTTTTAAGTAAAGTCCTTATTAAATCACTAAAACTAGGGGTAACTTGTTTGAGAATACTCTACTTGTCTATAGAAACTAAAACTCACAATGTTCAATCACCAAGCCCTCCCTTCCACCTAGGAACCACAGGAAATTCAGGGGAAAGGGAGAGATATGGATGGAGAGATCAGGGAGAGGTCCAGAGAAATGAGATAGGTTTACATTTCCCCAAGACAAGATAAGCACAGGCCAAGGCTGAAGCAAAGCCAAGCTGAAAGGCCAAAGCAAAAGCCTCCAGCCACAGCGAAAGCCAGAAGGCAAAAGACCCGTCAGTTGGAACTTCACCTCTATTTATAGCTTTAAGTTCTAACTGACTTTCTGAAGATTCTAAGATGTTTAACTGACTTTTTGTGACCATTAGAAATTAAAGAAGCAAAGTTTCTGTTAGCCACCTTGCATTACAGAAGGAGATCTGAAAAGTGAGTATACAGACCAGCAAGGAAGCCATTTTGGCTAGAATACAGAAAGAATGAAGTAGAGTAATGTATAAATAACTCTGGCAAGATATGATGAAGATTGGCAAGGTCTTTACATGTCAAAGACAGGAATTTATATTTGAACCTAGGGGCAAAATGAACCACTGAAATTTATTTATTAGGGGAGTTGCAGAGTTAAGGACTATTATTTTGATAGTCATATGAAACAGAAATGTCGAACATGTGGCGGACATGTAACAAACCAGACTAGAATGTATTTGGGAAATATTTAATTAACAAAATACAACAAAACAGATATATTACATTTTAAAACTAAATCAATATGCAGCCTGCTGGGATCCTTATGTGCGAATTAGACACTCCCGTTTCTATTTGACTTTAAAGTCACTGATGAGGAAGATGGAATGAAGAAATATGAAGAAGATCAATTACTTTAACAATCCAGGTGAAAAATGGTAATAATGTGCATTTGTAAAGAGAAGGGTAAGGATGTAAGATATATTATTAGCCAATGACTGCTTTGAGGTTTTTTTTTTGGGGGGGGGGGTTCCATTTTAAACATTCAACATTTTTATTTTATGTATTGGAAAACATCCTGAGGAGTCTAAGTTTCCAATGGAATGGATGGAGATAGTTGGAAAGTTGACTATATAGAATTTGACAGACATTTATTTGTTCTTCCCCTTTAGAAAATAAGCAATTCATCACTGCAGAGTTTCTTCCAATTAATCTAGTGTATTCATCTTTCTCAGTTTCTCCTGACTCTTAAATTTGATTTCAAAGTTTCTATAACAACCAAGCCTTTTCATCAGGAATGTTTGAAAGTTCTCATTAAAATTTCATTTTCTTCTATAGAATTATACTGTTTTTATAGACAATATATTCTTTGATTATAAGCTTTTATCTTTCGTCTTTTAAAATAATCCTGTATTTTAAGCTCCTCTATTTTTTTTCCCTCTATTTTCTTCTCTACACTGAAAGGTATAAAATCCTATGTAATCTTGTCTGTGATTCCTTGACAATTGAAGTCACTCTTTTCTGCTTTTTGCAGTTTTTTTTTTCCTTTAGGTGGAAACTCTAGATTTTAGACATGACAATCCTTGAAGTTTTTATTTTGGAGCTTCTTTCAGGAGGTAATCAATGGATTCTTTCTATTAATCTGGGCACTTTTTTGTTTATGAGTTCTTGAAATCTGGTAATCTGGATTTGAGGGGAGTGGTTATAAGTTTCTAACTAAATTGGAAAATTTCTCCATCTGTTTCATGCATCTGTTGTTTTTTTGATAGCAAGATTAAGTGCAGTGCCAGAGAGGTAGCAGTTTCAGAAGAGAAAGGGATCTACATATAAGAAAAATTATGAATGTTAAATCAACAGACCTTGGCAACGGATTTAACGCGGGGCGGGGGGAATGAAAAAGAATAAGAAGATGATACCTAGTTTATAAGCTTAAGAAATGAGCTCAGTTTTGGTTATATTGAGTTTATTTCAGTTCTGTCCACAGAACATCCAGTTTGAGAGAATCATCATCACAGAAATGCTAACTAAATCCATGAGAGCTGAGAATATCATGAAATTATGCAGTATAGTACAGTGATGGGCAAAGTATTCCCCACGGGCTGGATCTAGGCTGTAGTTTTCCCATCGCTGCCTTAAACAATTCCCTAATCACTACATCTGGATGTGGGGGTTTAGTGATTAGGGAATTGCTTAAGGCAGCGATGGGCAAACTACAGCCTGGATCCGGCCCGCGGGGAATAGTTTGCCCATTACTGGTATAGAACATAAATGGTTAGCTGGGGTGACCTTAATTAAGATCCAGCAAAGATGACTAAGTAAAAGCAGTCAGATGGGTAGGAGGAAAACCAAAAGACAGTAGTGTCACAAAAACCTAGAGAAAAAAAAACTATCAAGAAGGGGATGATCAGTGGAAGCTCTTCTTAAGACATTCACTCATAGAAGAAAAAAAGAGATAGTAGATGATAGTAGGAATGGATGGATCAAATAAGGATTTTGTGAAGATGGGGGAAGAATATATTTGTAGGTAGAAGGGAAGAAGCCTGTAGGAAGTGGCAGCAGTGACTAGAGTGTTATGAAATGAGGAGGGGAGAAGATTGGGAAGTCCTGGTGAATGGCCTCAGTTTTTTCAGTAAAATATGACTCACGATTCTCAGCTTAGAGGGGAGGGGGATCAGGAGTCATGGGAGGTTTGGGAGGATTGAAAGAAGAAAAGTAAATACTTATTAAGGCAGGTGGCAGTTAATTATTGAAGGTCACATAACTATTAAGTGTTTGAGAGGCACCACTTGAACTCAGATCTTTTTGTTTTCAGGACCACCATTGCACCATCTAGTAAGGAATCAAAAATCTACCACAATGAATTGTATAGTCACATAATTAGAGAGGTGTAAAAGTATCACCTTATAACAGTGAGGGCACAGTTAAGTTTATGCATCATAAATTTAAACTGGCTTCTAGCCAATGCGGTTTTGTGATTTTTCTAAAGCTTCATTTGGCCACACCTAAATAGAAGCAAAAGGCAACAGGTGATATAAGTAATACACCGCTAAACCTTGGTAGGGGTAAGACCAGTGGTAAGATATAGAAGTAAGGGACTTGGAGACTTCAGCACAAAGATGCAATGGTTCACCAAGGGGTCAAAATGGTAAGAAGAGAAGAGAGTAACTAGTGAAGGGGTGATGGACTGAGAAAGAACTAAAGAGTTAAAGGACGGGAAGTTAAAATGAGGACAGAAGAATAGGGTTTGGTGTTGCAAGGCAGAGGGAGATATAGAATGATTAACAGATAAGAAAATATCAGTTCATTAACATAGTTGTGATGCATTTATTAGTGAGAAGAAGTTCAGGGTTTGGCTATCTACGAAGCTGAGGTAAAGTAGAAGAGGAGGTCATAAGAAATACATAAAATAAGCAGTTATGAGATTAGGGGGTTTGAGGGAATATAAATATGTAAGTTAAAGTACCCTAATATGAGGGCAGGAGTTGAGGTGGAGAAAAAAACTAAGAACTAGGCACCAAACTTATTGAAGAAACTAGTTGTGTCCCAGAAGTCAGAAGACCATCTTCTTCAGTTACTAGAATTATGATTGGGTAGTAGCTATAGATTAATTAAACCTCAAAAGAGTAGAAATTACTAGGTGATAGTGGTAGAAGGAGATCTTAAAAATGGCAACAGAGAGTAAGGGCTATTCCCACTCCCCTTCCTCAACCAGTTAATGGGGAGGAGAAGGAGAAGAAAGGAAGAAATGAATGAAAGTTCAGTAAGTCAGTCAGTGCTGGAAAAGAAAGCCAAGAGAAGTTCAATCATCATCAAGAGGGATCTAGTTTTCAGTGCAGCCAGATGGAAGGAATAGGGAAGGAAAAGGCTTCAAATAAAGGCAAGTCTGTTACCTCTAGAGCTAGCATTCTAGAAAGCACAATGGAAGGGGTAGATAGTAGAGATCTTCATCACCTCACACCAGGATTACTTTTGGCTTCTCTGCCTTGTTCAGCCCATCCTTCACTCAACTGTCAGAGTAATATTTCTAATATGCAGATTTGATTGTGTCACTGAATAAAGTCCAGTGATTTTCTATGGTCTCTCTAGGATCAAATATAAAATCCTGTTTATTTATCGAGCATGTTATACCTGCCCCCTTTTTCCAGGCTTCTTACATCATACCAGTGGACATAACATGACACTCTTAGCTCCCAACTCCAGGTATTTTCATTGGCTGGTGCTCTCCCTTCTCATCTTCTCCAAGCCTTCTTAGTTTCCTTCAGCGAAAATCCTACTTTCTACAAAAAGCTTTTCCCACTACTCCTTAATCTCAGTACCTAACCTTTATGATTATTATCAATTTATCATTGTTTACATGTTGTCTCTCCCCTGAAGGGCAGGGCATGTTTTTAATTTTGTCTCTCCTTGTGTCCCCAGGCCTTAGCGCAGTGCCTGATCATTAAAGTTCCACTTGGATTTGTAGTAGAGTAACTCTTATTTTGGAGGATTGGGAAAAAAATTACCTAATTGAAGTGAAAGATGGGCAATACAGAAGAAAGTGAGCCTGGATTAACCCTCCTGCTTTGATAACAGGGATGGGGGGTGGGGTAGGGAGGCTAGCCATGAAGTGCCTCCCATCCCTCAGAAAGATTAACTATAAATGGTCAATCAGCAAGAAAATAACAGTGTAAATACTCTCAGAATCATAAAAAACCATACCCAGAAGAAAATCAGAGAAAACAGGGATTAAGTTTGTATAAATTCTTGTAATTAGGAGTGAGTGGTGTCTAGGCCCACCAGTTTGTTAAGTCTAAGCCTAGTTCAGGGCCTACTTCCCAAACCCCAAATGTAATTTTGGAATATATAGAAAAACCATCAGAAATGTTTTTTGCATGACATGGAGGTCACTGGGAGCTTTTGTTGAAAAGCACTTGAAGAAAAATTGGTTGATTCTCCCCAAAGGAGTCCAGAAACCTTGCTGGAATTAAGGATACAAACAAAATATGCTAAATGTTCTCCAACTGATTTGCTGAAGACAGGGAGAGGTGCATCAGAGACAGTTTCTCACTCTCCCTCCCCTCTCCTAAAATGGCAAAATTATCTAATGATTAACACATGGAAGATAAGGGTACCTGCTTTGGCCTAGAGGAATTTTAAAGCTTTTTTCCTTTTTCTTCTTCTTTTTTTTTAAATGGGGGTAGGAGGGTAAGGGAAGGAAGCTCTTTATTTTGTTTTAGCTTTATATCTCTGTCTCAGTGTAGGGGGTATAATCAGGCATGATAAATTAACTTATATATGCCTCAATTTCCTCAACAACAAAATGGGCATCAACACTTACCTCAAAGGATGGTTATGAGAGGGTAAAATGAGATATTTATAAAGTGCTTAATATGGTGTCTGGCACATAAAAGATGTTATATAAATGCTTATTCTTTCCAGGCCCCTTCATTCCATTTTCCACAAAGTTGCCAAAATAATCTTCATAAGGCACAGGGCTGACCATGTCACTCAGCTGCTCCAAAAACTTAAAGTGACCACCATTGACTATAGAACAAAATGCAAATTCCTTAGCCTTGAGATTTAAGGACCTCCATAATCTGGCAATCTTCATGCCCTCATGCTTACTTTCAGGATTCTACATTATACCTCTACTGGATTATTAGTTGCTCCCTAAAATGTCATACTCCATCTCCCACATTCCTAGAAGATACTGACTTGTTTGGAATATATTTTTCTCATCTCCCTTTCTTAAAATTCCTACTTGCTTCAAAGGTCAGCTCAGATACCATTTCTTCAATGAAAACTTTCCTCAAAATCCCCCACCCCACTATTTTCTAAACCCAGAGGGAAGGGATGTTGGAAAGCATAGGGGAAGGGCTATTTTGTTTTTGCTTTATTTCCCAAGAAAATGCTTTGCAAATAATAAGGAATTAATAAATTATAATTAAATGGAAACTACAAGCAGAGATGCTTTTCCCAGTATTTGGAGGAACAGGGCAAACAATGCTAAATAAAAATAGCTGAGATCTTCGACAAGTCCCAAAACCACAAATAAACAAACAAACAAAAAAATAAATAAATAGAAGTAAATCAAATATTCACACAGGCAGTAGAACTGTAATATAGTTTCTTTCACATCCCAAATATTTCAGGATAACTAGGCAAGTGCCTCTGCAATAATCTTTCTATTTGCACTAAGGAAGAGGACAACAACTTACATAAACTTTTTTCATATTTCAAATCCAATTAACAAATTCTGGTGAAATATATGTTTACTTCCTCTGCTTAAAAGTTTTAAACACAACAGAAGTGATTCAATAGTAAAAACAATGACAGGAACAATGTTCAATTAGGTTTACAGCTAGCAAAGTCCTTAGATATGTCCCCCACAAACTCCTAACAACTTTCAAAAGTTTGCTGTTCTGGTACCATATTAATTTTTTTTAAGGAATAAAGTTATTAAGTATGATTTGTAGAAACCCAAAACTGAAAATTTACTGACTTCACAGACCTGCTTCCCCTCACGACTATTCCTAAATAAGAGATGCCTACATTATTCCATAAAATTCACCATGATTATGCCTGTGGATGGGGAGAGGTTAAGAAAAACTAAGAAAACTGGAAAGGCAATGAGAAAAGATTTAATATATAGGAAAAAAGACAGGAAAAGAACAACAAAAGAAATCCAAGGGAGGTGGGGTGGGAGTAAGAACACAACTCTAGATTCTAATTCATAGATTTTTTTTAAAGTATATAGTAAGGTATAATTTGGATAAAAGACAAAAAGGAGAATCTAAAAATAAGCTGTTTTATTTAGGTTAATGAGATAAATAAAATGAACAAATCTTGTTTAAAGTGTCAAAAAGAAGATTAGAAGCAAATTCTGAATCTCCTCAAGTATAAATAGTTGTTTAGAGAGGGCAAAACTGAATTTCAATAAACAGTGGAAGAACAGATTTACTCTAAGGATGAAGATGAATAACAGATTTGACCATGTTCCAAAATTAAAGCTAATGATCAATATAAAGATACGGTCATTTTTGTTAAAATGCAAAACATATTTTTCACCTCATTTAATGATAATAAACAAATAAGCTAAACACATTTTTGAAAAATATTTAACTATTTTTCTTATTTGAATTAGTTACCCACTTATGAAACTGCTGAATGATTACTGCTGTAAGTACAGCAATTGTTTTGAAAATAACTCCAAAAGTAATCTTTTGACCAGTGATTTAATGGACATGAGGAAATAATAATGTAGGGAATCCATTCTACCTATACAGATCAACAGCTCACTCTTTACTTATAGTATGATGCAGCTGCCTGAGGCACTGAATAGTTAAGTGATCTGTTCTGGTTCACCCAGGCCTGGCTCCACTGCCCTGAAACCACTATACTCAACTGTCACACAAAAATTCGTATAAGAACTTACAACAAAAGAATATTGATTTAAAATTTTTTGCAAGATAGCCTACTTCTCCCTAAATAAGACAAAATATCACTATATGCTAAGCTAAGCTCAATTCAGGCAAGTAAAATGTTAATTTGTATTCCAGAATAAAGTACTTTTGAAGGCAGGTCCTGCTTTTCCTTTTTACCTTTATGCAGCACCCTAGCACAATATATAGGGCATGTACATGTTCTATATATACATGTAGTAGGCATTATGTATATTAATAAATGTATGTTATATTAAATGCTTGATGAATTGAACTGGAACAAACTGTAGTCTGAAACAAGGAAAACAACTTCAACTTTATAATCTTAAAATGAAGCCTCTATTCTGGGCAAGAAGAAAACATTTATTAAAACAAGATGAACACTTAACATGTCCTCATTTAAGAAATCAAGAGTATATAAATGGCAGTGTTCCTTAGTTGCAACATCTTTTTTGAGGTTTTCTGTGTTACACATTCTTTCCTATAGCTTTTTAGGCAGTGAAATAACAAGAATCTATACAAAGGGAACATAAAAGATTATTCGATAATTTATTCAAATATAAACATTTTAATTTTACTATTGGAAGTAATTACCACTTATTACCTTTTGAAAGGCTATTATGAAGTGTGACAAACAATTAGTAGAATGGTTTAAAAAATAGCATAGTTTTCATTATACTATAAATTAAAAAGCTAAAGCTTTAACAGAATAAGATTTATTTCACCTCTGGAGGCAATTCTGAATGATCGAATTCATTCTTAAGAGCAGTATATTTTTATTTGTTTTCCTTTGAAAGCCATGTACTTATATTGCCTTAATGATTAAAGAACAATGAATTAAAACCTTCTCCACATAAAGAGGTAAAAACTAGTTACCTTTTCTTTGCCCCATACTTTTTCCTTACGAAATAAGGATCCTATGCCCCCCAACCCATCTTTCCTTCCTTCCCCTTTCCCTTTTCATTTTTAAGTCACAGACACCAGATACTTGGGGGAGGCATGGGTGAGGAAATTAACTAAACTAGTAACATTTTTTAAAAGGACCATTGTTCTATTTTTAAAGCTCTAATTTTCTGAATATTGGATTAGGACTACCTTACAAAGATAACCTTTGAAAACAGCCAGCCAATTTTTATTTCACATTACTTTTCAACTACATTCCAGGAAACCTTCTACATGTCTACTCCAGGAAAAACTTCTATAGTACCTGCCTCCCAGTGTAATACCCAACCCTTCATTTGTTTTATTCTCCCCACCCAACTAACTCCCAAATAAAAATAAATAAAAAGTAATCCAGTACAGAATGCAACCTTTATTTTTTTGTACAAGAAGAAATGGGTAAACTAAAATGCAGACACCTTGTTAAATATGCATTTAAGAGCAATTTAAAGTACAAAAGTGGACAAAAGTAATCTGAGATTCGGTATAAAACTTATTGAAAAAAAAATTGATGGTCTCTGGAAAAAGTGCCAGATGTCTGAGATACTTTCAATTTCACCTGTTAAATAAGAAATCCATAACAAAACTACAGAGAGAAAAACTGGAAAGGAAGAATTATGAAATTCATAATTATGAGATATGAAACAAAAAGGGTTCAGTTTAGATCAATTAAAAGCTTCAGGTATCAAAATTCGCTTGTAATTGAACAAAACTTACAAATCAAATATGCAAGGGTTCACACTTTTTGAGAATCAAGTAACACAAAAGTCTTCAAAGGTAGGACAATTTGAGACTCTTTATATCAAATTTACATAGTCTTATCATTTAAAAACTGCAGTATTAAATAAGATAAAATGTGAGACATAGTACATAAATTATAGGTATTTATTATTTTAAAATCACTCTTTTCATGAGAACTAATCTCAAGAAATATTTCTTCGTAATCTAAAGTTAAGAGACCCAAGAAATTTGATCAACAAACCTAACAACTTTTTTGGATGCTATGTTCCCCACTTTATATTGAAGGTGAAAAAAAAACAAAGAGAAAACAGAAAATAAAGTATTGAAATTTTTTCCCTTTGTACAATATATACATTTACAATATAACCATGAATGTCTTATCCTATGATTCTTTCAATAAAAAAATTGATGAAACTTTTTCAAAACATCTATCAACTCATAAATAAATATAAAAAATAGGTTTACTTTCAAACTGTAATAAGTTTCAAAATGCTTCTTAAGAACACAGTATAAAAGTATGCCAATAAAATTAAGAATATTGCCTTTAAATGGCATCTTGTCATAATGTACTCATTTTTGGTGAAGCAGAAAAAAACAGACATAAAAAAGACATGCATGCTATGTTAATTACAGCTGATAGATACAAATTACATTTAAAAATTAGCTTAGCTTGCAAGTAGTGTAAAATCATCACTATATTTACAAAAAATAAAATTTAACATTCCTTTATTATGAAACTATTAGTAGTACTCACTTGTATTTTATGTGTTCCACTTGGGTATCTCATTTTTCTTTTCTTTTGAAAATGTAGGATCCAATACTGTGTCAGTTTGTATTTAAATTTATAGAAGTTTATCTACTTTACAATTAGGATTTTACAAAATATTAGTTTAATACAATTTCAAATTTTTCAAAATTCTCATAAAACTAACAGCACTCATGGTTGCCTCCAATTAAGAATTATAAATACAGCATTCTATACATTTTATTTAACAATCTCATAATCTTTAAAAATTCATTAAGAGTTGGGTAATAAATATTGTCCATATATTTTACTAGAACCTATTGATACTAATACACTTGACTTATCTGTAGTGATAAAATGTATCTTGACCTTGTTGAATACAAATAACCTGAACCAAAAACCTGTGATATCCACTGGAGGATAAACCATTGTGATAACAACGATGATATAAGAACAGTAGTAGTTAGTCATTAATGCTCCAAACGAAATGGCAATTCGTTTCAATAATGCTTTGAAAATTAAAAATAAGAACAATAACATCTGTGCACAAAATATTTTAAAATTATGTTTGTAACTTCTTTAATAAATTCATTGAATACATTAGTCAAAACCTCTCATACTATATTGCTGTGTGTTTCTCATTCTTCATAAAATATGTCACCAATCATCAGAACATGCACACCTTTCACAAGGGATGGGCAAAAAGGCATAATACTAATAAAAGAAAGAAGCACTATGTTGCTTAATTTTATGACTGAAGACAATTACATTAGCATATCCTGATCAAGAACAAACAAAAGAACAAGCAACTTTGCTTTTTAAAAAAATCTTAACATGGAATTTCTCATTTCAAGTTTCACTAAAACTTCATTTTGTAACAATTATTTTGTAATATTTCCAAAGACTGTAACATAAAGACTGCTGAAAAAAAAAAAGAAAATTTATTTCTAGATATGTCTCAGAGAATTACAATGGGACTTTTCACTCTGTGGTTTTCCTCTAGTGCCACAAAATACTACCATATTCTAAATTTTGCCATTTGCAATCTTATTTTATAAGGAGAAGGTTATAAAAGTACTAATAATTACTTTCTACTTTCACTAGTCTAAGAAATATAATGAGCCCAGCTGCATACCTCTCTGTAAAATAAAGCTGGATTGGGGTAAAATAAATGCATTATGATGAGAGTTGACTAGACCCTTAACTTTCAGATATGAGAAACTAAGTTCTGAAAGAAAATACTAATTTAATTTCATACTTTATTCCATATATAAGGATATTAATTCTGAAGTAACTGGGCAAAACTATCAATATACCTAATTCCCAAAAATTTGTTATATAAAAAATAATTTTAAAGTAAATTAAATTAATTTTTAAATAATTATTTGGAAGAACAAAAATATTTTGAATAAAATATCTTAGTGACAAATGAGTTGGTTTTTTTACATACAAAAATATTTAGGTATATGAATAGATCTTAAATTTATAAAATACTTTCTTAACTTAAGATTCAGTAGTTTAATTCATCTCATTCCAAATTCCTTAATGATAACAGGTAAAAAGGGAGAGGGGGAAGGGCAACAACTTTAATTTAAAGTCATAATTATACTGTGTTTAAAGAAGAGAATATGATTTTAATCATTTCTTATATTCTATTTTTCAATAACTAAACATCAGGATGAATACTCTGATTTTTAAAAACAAACAGAAGGAATTATAGAGAGATAAATTTACTAAGAAAAGTGAATGGGTTTCTCAACCAGAGCATTAATGCAGGTTTGTTGTCCACTGCCCCCATCCCCAACAATATGCAAGAATTAGTTGTCCTCTATTATTATTCAGGGCACCTGAACACAAGATATTATTACTATGGCACATTAACTCTGCTATTTCTCAGCCAGAACTCAGAATTTTAAACATTCTCTATCAAACAAATTTGCTCAGAGCAACTAAGTGAAACAGACTGCAATTTTATATATTTCTATCTATAAATATTACTAAGCTTTGATAAACAGTAATATAACTTTCTATATTTTAATAGGCAATAGTCTTTGGCATTAACTATAGGCAAGTACAGACTGAAAAATAATGCTATCCACAAACTGTGCCACAAAGAATAAGGCTCCATTGCTAATTATACAGGGAACTGAATTTAATTACATAGAGAACATTACTTTTAAAAACACTTTCCAAACTGCAAGAGAAAAAAAAAAAAATCGAAACGAACTCCTTTCACGTTACAACAGTGCCCTCTACCGACAAAGCTCATTAATGAGGAGCTAAAGTAATGGATTTGGTGGAGAAGAGGGAAATAGAATTCCTTTAGTTGCTGAAAATTCATTAGCTAATTTAAGATGAATAATATGTACATACTGTTTTTGTCGTTTAAAATTAAAATAATACTGAAAATTTGAAAAACTTCCTAGTATATTATGTGGTTTTAAAACAATTGTGAAATTCAAGAAATATAATATTTAAATACCTTTCTAGTTAAATAACTATATAATTTATAAAATCCTATTGACCCAAATGTAGCTAAATCTAAGGATCATTTTAATATTGTTACTTCTGCATTTGGGGAGTAGGTTTAAGGATAAATATTACAAAGAAATAATTATTATTCCTTAATATAAAATATATAATATTCGACAGATGTTTCTGTTCATTCTTAGCCCTAAACTTATATATTAATTTCAAGATATTAATAATTATCTATAACTAATGTAAATATGGATAAAATTATGGAACCCACTTTTTTCATATACTTATATGAGTTGTTAACAACTACCTACCAAAAGTTGTGAAATGCGTTGTCCCAAGAAATAATTAGCAAACACTCCTCCATTAGAGATTAAATACCGAATGACCATGTTTTAGAGAAGATTCTTTTTCAAGTGATTGATTTTATTTTTACTGTGGATTTAGCAGAAAACCTTTCAGAACAAAGTAATATTATATATGTAATATGTCACTAGCCTTCATTTAAATAAACACAGTACACTTTAAAAAATTGCCAGTGAAAGGTCTTCAAAAAGTCTCTGCGTACTTTTTCATAACAGTATAATGAAATTAAGTGTAGTAAACATTGTACTGTATTTGGTCTGAGGACCTACATTACAATCCTGGTTGTGTCTATTCTCTTGGGCAAGTTACAACCACTTTGGGCCTCAGTTTCCTCATACAAAAAGTAAAGAGGTTAAACTGCATGACTTTTTAAGGTCTAAGGACTTACCCAGGGTAACACAGCTAGTAAGTATCTGAGCAGATTTGAACTCAAGAAGATGAGCTTTCCTGACCAGACCCAGTGCTCTGACTTCTAAATATCAGGATGATTTTTTGAAAACACATAGAAGAAATTATGTAGAGGGAAATTTACTAAGAAAAAATGAATAGGTTTCTCAACCAGAGCACTAATGCAGGTTTGTTGCCCCCCCCCACCCAAAAAAAAAATCTGCAAGAATTAGTTGTCTAATTTCTTCATTATAATCCTATGATCTTAGGAATTCACACACACAGGCACACACACACCCCCCACAACACAATACACACACTTGCACATATGTACGCAATGTCCTAAGTAAACTTAACTATGGGGCAGAAATTCCAATTTAATATCAATTTAATAAATATCAATTTACAGACTATTTCCAGTATTTATACAACACAAATTATGAATATTGAAAATTTTAAACTTAAAGGACTTTATGACCACATGTTATGGGAATCCATTTGTTTTATATAAACTGAAACATTCAAGTTAAAGAATTTTAAGCCAAGTTAAAGAAATTTAAGTATATGCTATGTTGTTTTTATCAACAATAGTCACTTATAATACTGTGGAAGTGATCCTGGTTCTGGAAGAATATGCCAGTGCCCTGAAAGCTCTGACAGTCTAGCTAGAAAGGCTTTATTTACAGCAGAATGATGAGGGATTTGTGAATGTACAGAAAGTATACCTACACTGATGAAATCACAGATCTTCTGAAATATTAATATAAATTTCTACTTTTCTTTAGTTTCTTGGGAAAGAAAAAGTGAGTAGCACTTAGGAAATAAGAAAACAGCAAGCAAACAAAACTTTGCCAAACTCTAGGAAAGATGATGAAGGGTATAAAAATCCCTAAGTCAATGAAATGATTTTCATATTCTATAATACCCAACTTTTCATTCCAATGGTCACTATTTTAAGTTCTGCCTTCTCTGACTTTCCCAATTTGTCTTTTATTACTTATCCCACCCCTACCCCTACCCTTAAAAAAAAATTTGAAAGTTTATAATGGTAGTCAATGGGAAATCTGTTTTATCAATTGATATTCACTTTATAGCTATTTTCTATAATATAACTTTATTTATAAATGTAATTATTATATAATATAACTATTGTACAAAGCAAAGATATTCAAATTCACGATGTAACTGGTCATTAAGAGAAGAATGGACTGAATTCAAAGTAATGAGAAAAGGAGAAAACATTGCCAGAAGTAAGCATAGAGAAAAACCCACCTGACAGGTTTGTACAGTCTTCAAAACCAAAGGAAATTCTCAGGACGAAAGAAAGAAAAAAGATTTCAGGGGTATTTTTTTCTTTTCCACAATAAATGGATACATATCTCTTTTCCCATTCAGCATAAATAGTGAACAAGAAAATGGGTTAGCAACAAAGACTTAGCAACTGGCATTATTATACTTGTCCCCATTCCTTTGGTTATTGAGATTAACCAGGATGCTCTCTTGGAAATCTTTAAATGTAAATCAGGGTGAATGCAACCATGGTTTCCTACAAACAACTTCTCCTAAACTGTTTGCTACCTGGGTCTAACAAAGTTTATGTGCCAGGCATCAGGACAAAATATATGCTTAAATCTTTGGGATAGTGAACAAACTGAGAAATAGAATGGGCAAAGAGTACAAGAAAAATTTATGGTAATTTTATGTTACTCTCACTACTGTGAATGAACTTAGGAGCCAAAGTATTTTTATTTAAGTTGCCCAATGTAATAAGATTTTACCTCCTGTCTCTGGCTAAAAGATAAGACAAGAGGGAGGACAAATGAACAAATCCTCTTTCCTACCTAAAGCAGTACAGGAAAAATAGCTTTTACCCTTAAAATCTCTTTACCTGTCTTCTTCCCATTGTGTTTAAATTCCATAAGGAAGGAATATCTATCTTCTATACAATATCAAGCATATTTTAGGATATAATAAAGTTGAACTATAATAATCTGCACAGAAGAAAGGAAGCTCATTAGGAAAATGAAAAGCAAGATAGCTTTTTTAAAATGTTGACTTTTGGGGGGCACCTGGGTAGCTCAGTGGAGTGAGAGTCGGGCCTAGAGACAGGAGGTCCTGGGTTCAAACCCGGCCTCAGCCACTTCCCAGCTGTGTAACCCTGGGCAAGTCACTTGACCCCCATTGCCCACCCTTACCAATCTTCCACCTATGAGACAATGCACCGAAGTACAAGGGTTTAAAAAAAAATGAATCATAAAATGTTGACTTTTACAGGTAAGAAGAAAATTAAACTATACATAATATGTATTTACAGCTTCAAGTAAAATCCTCTTTTTCTGTTCTACTTTTTGAATGGAAATGTTTGCCTTATTTAAGTTCAGAATAAGAAAAACCTGGAAAATAATGAGTTACTACAATCTCCAAAGAGTAAAAATCATGGATAAGCCAAAAAATAATACAGAGATCCATGTCAGGCATAAGTAAGCTGAATCATGTTACCAAAGATGACTTGCGAACCAACGGAATAAAAATATCATTTAGGAAATCTATAATCAGAAAAGAATTAATAGAACACAAGGAAGGAATAATAGGTAGACAGCCAGGTGCTACATTGGTACCTAATAAAAACCTAGATGAAGTTATCCAGTGCTCTGAATAGGTTCTCTATAGAGAATTTATGGAAAGAAATGGACAATAAGGCTTAGAAGAAAAAGGTGTGAACCAGGAGTTTTCCTGCAATGATATCACAGATCCATGAAAGTAAATGAAGTTTGAATTGCCCCACTTTCCAGTTTCAACTAAAACCACAAGATATATTATTAGCATTACCCTTTGAGGAAATAGCCCCTAAATCATTAGATAGAGGCAGTTAAGAATTTCCTAACATGTAAAAATAAAGATAATAATAAATGAAAAATTGTAAGGAATTCTAGGTCATAAAAGCAACAAGATAGATAAGCATTTTCTCTGGTCCCACCACTCAAATCTCTCCAAAACAGAAATTATGTCAAAGATAAAGAAACTTGCTGTCTGCCTGGTCTAGAATACTTAGATTCCAAAAGAAGGTTAAAAAAAATACCCATAAACTGATGCTTACTGACTCTGAGGCTCACTCAGCACTTCTGCTCCCCTCACAGCAATAGCAGACTCAAGGAACTGACACATGGTTCAGGGCTTGCACCAAAACTCAAACCCATATCCTGACTGCCCCTTCCTCTATCCAGTGTCATGGAAAGGGACTAAAGCCATGCATTATTATTATTATTATTATTATTATTATTATTATTATTATTATTATTATTATTATTATTATTCCTGTTGACTCCTTAGGAGCATAGAGCCGCAACCATCTCATGCCAGCGGACTCTGTTCTGGGCAACTTCCCCCAGCTGGGCCCATGTCATTCCGACTGTTCTTGTTTCATTTTCGGCAGATCTTCGCCAGGTCTGTTTTGGTCTTCCGACTTTCCTCTTCCCTGAAGGGTTCCAGCTCAATGCTTGTCTGGCTACGTTGTCTTCCGGTTTTCGTAGCGTATGTCCTATCCATCTCCACTTACGTTTCTTTATGTCCTGACTAATGGGATACTGGATTGTTCCTTCCCAGAGACTAGCATTGGAGATCTTTTCAGGCCATCTGATGTTCAAGATGTGACGTAGACATGTTAATAGACATCTATTAACAAAGACCTGGAGTTTATTGATGTTAAGCGCTCGTCACTCTCCAGCTTTCTGATCCATATAGGAGGACGGCCTTTATATTGGTATTGAAGATTCGGAGCTTAGTGACGAGGGACAGTGCTTTGGAGATCCAGACAGACCGCAGGGTGTTAAATGCCTGTCTGGCTTTGTTGATTCGGTTTCTGATGTCCTCATCTGCCCCGCCGTCTTTACTGACTCTGCTACCCAAATAGGTGAAGTGGTCCGTCTCCTTGATGTTTTCTCCCTGTAGTTGGATTGGCAGGTCCTGTCTGCTGTTGACTGTGATCACCTGGTCTTCTTCTTGTTGATCTTCAGACCTGTCTTCTCCACTTCTTCAGAGAGATGTGCAAGTTTGGCTTGCGCATCCTGCTGCTTGTGAGAAAGGAGACAGATGTCATCTGCAAAGTCAAGGTCCTCAAGCTGTTTGGTATGAGTCCATTGAATGCCCGTATTGTTGTCCTTGGTAATTCTTCTCATAGTCCAATCTATGACCATCAAGAAGATAAGGGGCGAAAGCATGCAGCCTTGCTTCACTCCAGTCTTCACTGTGAAGGGAGCCGTCAGTTTCCCATTATGGATGACCTGGCAGGTAGAGTCTTCGTATAACCGCTGGATGATGTTGATGAGCTTCGGGGGAATCCCGTAATGCTGCATCAATCTCCAGATGATGTTCCTGTCTACGCTGTCAAATGCCTTCTCGAAATCCACGAAAGTCATATAGAGGGGGGACTGCCACTCGATGGACTGTTCGATGATGATTCTTAGGGTGACAATGTGGTCGGTGCATGATCTGTGCTGATGAAACCCTGCTTGTTCTATTCTCAGCTTCTTGTCCAAGGCCTCCTTCAGTCTTTCTAAGATGACTCTGGTCAGGATTTTGCTGGGAGCGGATAGAAGCATGATTCCTCGCCAGTTGCTGCATTGGGATAGGTTACCTTTCTTGGGGAACTTCACCAGGTAGCTTAGTTTCCAGTCTGTCGGGACTTGTTCCTGTTCCCAGATCTTCTGCAGGAGGGGTTGTAGCATCTCCGCTGACAGTTCTGGGTCTGCCTTGAGTGCCTCAGGGGGGATGCCCTCTGGACCTGCAGCCTTACCATTTTTCATGGTCTTGATGGCTTTGATGATCTCAGCTTTGGTAGGTGGGCCCGTGTTCACCTGAAGCAGTTCGGTGGCTGGTGGTATGTCCGGAACAGTTGGTGGAGGCGGTCGGTTCAGGATTTCTTCGAAATGCTCTTCGAAATGCTCTGGGTTGGGCGTGGGGCTAGCAACCCCACCCCGTAAAAAATCACATTTGCTATAGAAACCGCAACCTCACCAAACCAACAAAACCGACAATCGCCTAGTCTGGAGGATTGCTCTCCAACAGAGTCCATGACGCGTGCTGGTGAAAGCCTCTGGGAAGCCAGCTCGCCGATAAATCTTCTGACGACCAAGGCAAAAACCAGAATAGCGACATGGAACATAAGAACCTTATACGAAAGCGGAAAAACTCGCTCAGGTAGTAAAGGAGATGAAAAGATACGCTATCAGGGTCCTCGGTTTATGTGAGACCAGATGGAATGGAAGCGGCCAGACTAGTCTGATATCAGGCGAAACCATCATTTACTCTGGCCATGAAGACCCGGACCATTCCCACACCCAGGGAGTAGCGCTGCTCATGACACCTGAAGCAAAAAAGGCGCTGATAGGTTGGGAATCTATCTCATCAAGGCTTATGTCAGCAAGGTTCAACTCAAAGGGGAAGAAGATCACCATCATCCAATGCTATGCACCCACCAATGCGGCAGAGGAAGAGGAAAAAGAAGAGTTTTACAGCTCCCTACAGGCACTACTTGATGGCACACCAAGAAGAGACCTGAAGATCGTTATGGGAGACTTGAATGCAAAGGTAGGAGAAGACAACACAGGAAAGGAATTCATCATGGGAAGGCATGGAGTAGGCACCTGTAACGAAAATGGAGAGCTCTTTACGGATTTCTGCGCCTTCAACGATCTTGTTATTGGGGGTACTATATTCCCACACAAGAAAATTCATAAGTCAACCTGGACTTTGCCTGATGGAAGGACGGAAAATCAGATAGATCACATCACAGTTTCCCGCAAGTGGAGAAGAAGCCTTCTAGATGTTAGAGCAAGACGTGGTGCAGATGTGGCCTCGGACCACTAACTCCTGGTAGCAACTTTTAGAACCAAGTTGAAATCATTCAACGACCTTTCAGGCAGATTACACCACAAGTACAACGTGCAAGATCTAAAGACCAGAGAGGAAAAAGAAGCATTCGATTGCGAAATCAAGAACAGGTTTGCGGCCTTGACAGGACTCAGGGGAGAGACAGTTGAAAACCACTGGACCAAACTCCAGCAGACCTGGAAGACCACCTGCGCAGAAGTCCTGAGAAAGAGAGAGAGAAAGCGCAAGGAATGGTTAACACAAGAGACTTGGGCCAAGATACAACAGAGAAGAGATTTGAAACAGAAGATCAGCCAGTGCCAAGATCAACAGGAGAAAGAAGAACTTCGAACACAGTACTGGGAAATTAACCGTCAAGTCAAGAAGAGCACAAGATATGACAAGAGACGGTTCATTCACGATATGACTGAAGAAGCAGAAACAGCAGCTGGGCAGGGGAACATGAAGAGGCTATACGAAATAACAAGAACTCTATTGGGAAAGAATTACAACCCTAGCAAGCCAGTGAAGGACAAGACTGGCAAGACAATAACAAGTGATGCAAAGCCATGCTTTTGGCTGCTGAAATTTGTATGGGCAGTGACATCCAGTGTGGCAGGAAACAGCTTTTCAGGAAAAAATGCCTGCTGGGAGAGCCACAACCTTGTAGCATTAACTTTAATGCCAGGGTACACAATCTCCAAAGCACCAAGAGAACAATTGTGATGGTGTGGGGGCAGACAACTCTGTAGCAGTAGTGATGCAAACCTCTGAACTGTAGATCTGGGGATGGACAACCCCATAACACTAGCAGGGCACCTCTCTAAACTACCCAGTTAGTGGGACAAGACAACATGGGAGAAGAGTGAAGGAGAGGAGCTCAGTAGCATTCCACTAAGCCTGAGGGAAGAACACAGCATCCAGCTGAAGCCAGTTCTATCTACCCAAAAGTCACCTATGGGCAGAGACTTAGGCTGAGGAACCATAAATTATACAAGACAGGAAGAGGCTGACCCATCTTCTGATGAAACCACCATAGAGGGGAAAGAATCAGAAAACAAATATGGAAAAACAAGAATTAAAAGAAATTAGCAAAAATTTTAGGAAAAAAAATCAAAGATTTTGAATATCTGCAAATAAATCAATAGGGAAAGCATTAACAAAAGGGGAAATGGCCTTCAGATCTAATAAACGAGTTTGGACATCTATAAATAAATACTGCCAAATGAAGCAAATTGATATAACACTTGATGAGACAGATGACCCCATGGAAAGTAACAAGAATGTGGAACCACAAACACTGTTCCTGAGCAGTTCAAAAGAAAAATGAGAATTATGAGAGCAGAATTTAGACCTGAGAGACAAAAATAATTGGCAGAATAAACTGGAATCTGAAATGGTTAGTCTCATCAAAGAAACAAAAGAGAGAATAATAGATTGGGAAAGCAAATATACAGAAGTGAAGGGTAATCTAGATGGAAAAATTTTTAAATAATAACATTAAAAGAAAATATATGCATTATACAAGCAAAATGCTATGATTTAAAAGACAAGATGAAAATAAACAACCTATTATTCACTGGCCTCCCAAAAGAATACAAGACCAAAAAAAAAAAAAAAAAAACAACAACTTAATACCATAATGTAAGAAATGAAAGAATTGCCCAGAACTTCTGAACATGGAAAATGAAAAATCAATTGAAAAAATTCACAGATCATCTCCAGTAAAAACTCAAGGCTGCAAACTCCAAGACACATAGTGGTTAAATTTAACAATTCAACCACACTACTTTGGAACTTCTTTGGTGGAACTGACTCTCCACAAGTCCCTACCTCCTTCTTGTCTTTTTCCTTCCACCATTTTCCAGTTTCCTTATGTATATTGTCTTCCTTTTTTCATATTTGTATCCCAAGTACACTGTGCCTATAACATTGTAGCAGCTTAAAAAAGGAGGAAATAGAACGTGTTCTGAATAACAATGAAATATTTGAAACATTTTTTTTAAATCACAAGAGCTTATTTATTTCCTGAATACCCCAAATGAACAAAAATAAAGAATAAATGCAGCAACCAAGGAAAGCAACAGCAAGTTAGTTGTCAGCAAAGAGACCAGTAAAAAAAAAAAAAACTTCTTTCTAAAAGTACTTAAGCAGACAGGAGCAAAGGAAGAAGTCTAATGGAGATAACAGTGAAAAGGTAGCCCTGGGACATTATGGACTGAACCAAGCAACATGCTGCCTCTAGCTGAATCAATGTTGTTTGTTTTTGTGGTAGTACATTTAAGCGGAGAGAGTGATAGAGAGGGACCTATGACATACTGGGTTAAATAGGGATAACAATGACAGGAAGATAACCCCTAATTTCTCATAAAGAACTCAAAGGAGGATGAGGAGGAGGGAGGGATAAAAAAATAGGAAAGAAAGGAGGACTTGCTTTGGTGGTGGGGGTGGGAAGATAGGGACCTACTGACGTATACACCTATGGGAGAAGAGAGATTGTCTGTGAAAAGAGATAGGGAACTTGTGCTGGGTGTAACCTGGGAAATTTGGTGCTTGAAAAGTCTACTTGTGCTATTGGGGGGGGGGGGCTCATAGAGGCAACTGACAACTGGAGGAAACCAAGGAAACCATTTGAATCAAGGAAAAACATTTGAAGTAAATGGGGAAGAAAAAGGTAACTAGAAGAGAGGATTCTAAATCAGTGGAGGATTGCATAATGAATTATATGCTGAGGAAAGCTGTACAATGGGGCAGTGTCCTCTTTTGACTCCTGAAACAACTGGCTTTGCTCCTTAAGTCATACTGGAAAAGTAGAATCTATAAGGCAGTAGCAAAAACTTTCAAGAAAGCCTAGAAGGGTATCTGGGAAGCTTTGATTACATGAAAAATACAGATGAGAGAGAGAAAGCAGGCAATTAAAGAGGTCAGAGAAGGAAGCTCTAGAGCAGTGGTTCCCAAACTTTTTTGGCCTACTGCCCCTTTTCCAGAAAAAAATATTACCCAGCCCCCTGGAAATTAATTTTTTTTAAATTTTAATAGCAATTAATAGGAAAGATAAATGCACCTGTGGCCATCACCGCCCCGCTGGATCGCTGTAGCACCCACTAAGGGGGGTTGCACCCACTTTGGGAGTCACTGCTCTAGAACAATATTGGTAAACATTTTCGAGTTCACGTGCTCAAACAGCAACTTCAAGCTACTTGTGAGCACTCTCCCCACCCTATTACCCCAGACAGTGGAGGGAGGAAGTGCTTGCTTTGGGTAGCTGGACAGAGGGACAGGGCATGTAAAAAAATGTCCTTGGGCAATGGGAAGAGGGAGAATGGAGCAGCTCCTCCAGTGCCTGTTGGGCACTCATGCCAATACTTCACCAACACTGCTCTAGAGTAAAGAGGGGGGATGGATAATCAAGAGAATAAGAGAAATTCATTTTGAAAAGGAATGCAAAGAAATGAAAAATTTTAAACTAATGAATAGAAATACTTAAAGAAGAGAAAGGGAGGATAGAAATTTACTTGACTGAGAGGAAAAAAAGGAAGGGGAATAATTCTATAATCAGTTAAACCAAGAGAGAAAAGGAACTAAAATGTAAAACCCCAAAGGCAAAAGGGTAACAAATGAGAAGAAGGGATAAAGGAAACAGTCAATGGGAAAGGATCACCTTTAAAAAAAGAGTAAGGTAAAGTTATTGAAGGAACATAAAACTGTGGTTACAGCCAAAAGAAAAAACATTACTTGAAAAAAACTCAATATTAGAGATAGACTGAGAAAAATATAAACCTAACTCATAACTTTAAATATGAATGTACTAAACAATTCAATCAAACAAAAAAAAGAGGGTCAGACCAAATAAAACCCCAAATCCTAACTTACAGCTGCTCCTTACCAAGAAATACATTTAGTGAATAAAAACATATACAAAATAAAACTGAGGAGATGAGGAAAAAATTTTACTTTATATCTAGCGAGTCCAAAAAAGCAGGAAATGCAATCATGCTATCTGACAAAGCAAAAACAAGCATTCAAAAAAAAAAAAGATTCAAAAATAAACAAGGAAGTTATATTATGGGGAAAAAACCATAGACAAAAAATCAATTTCATTAATAAATTTATACTTTCCAAATGTTTTAGTATCTGAAGTCATAAAGGAAATATCAAATTATGAGAAAACAGTTACACAATAGTGACAGGAGACTTTGATATTCCTTTCTCAGTTTTGGATAAGTCTAACAAAAAAAATAAACAAAATGGGAAATACAGAATTGAACAAATTCCTGGAGAAAACAGAGTTAAAAGTCTTATGGCATCTTCAAAACAGGGCAGCAAAGGAAGACAGACAGACACACACACACACTCTCTCTCTCTCTCTCTCTTTTCCAAAAAACTGATGAGGAACTAGGGCACTAAGGTACTGCAAATAAATACAAAAAGGTAAAAAGAGTTAATATATGCTATATAGTCTATAATCATTACTTCAAGGATGACGAACAAAAGATATGGACCCAAATGGAGACTTAACATTGAAATCCTAAAGAACAAGTATGATAAAGAACAAATCATAGGAATAATTAATAACTATGCAAAAATGTGATAATAATGAAATAATATATTAAAATTTCTGGAATGCAGCTAAAGCAATCCTTATGGGGAAACAAACAAACCTAAAATAAGCATAAAAAGCAAAGATATTAAAAATTTGAGTGAAAAATAATAAAATTGATAAACCCTTAGCTAATCTTATTAAAAAGAGAACAAAAAATCAAATCAGCAAAATAGCAAATGACCAAGGTGAAATCCCAGTAAAACCAGAAATGAAAAGAATAATCAGAATATATTATGAATAGTTATATCCAAACAAAAGTAAGAATATAAAAGAAAGGAATATCTTAAAAAATATAAAACACCAAACTCTAAGATCAGTTTACTGGGAAAAGAAAATAGATCTAACTATAAAAGAACTACCAAAATAAAAAGATTTTAAATACTTCTGGTCCTGATGGATTGATTCACAAGACAATTCTATCAACCTTTAGAGAATAGTTAAACCTCATACTTTGCAAATTATTCTCAAAAACTAAGAAAGAAAGCATCCTACCACAATCCTTTTCTGGGAAAAATACCACCCTAATACCTAAATCAGGTAAAGATAAAACACAGGGGAAAAAATTATAGGCTATTATCACTAATGAATATGGTTCAAAAATTTTAAACAAAATCCTGACAAACTTCAGCAATGTATCTAAGGTATCATTCATTACGATCAAGCAGAATTCATACCAAGGCTTCAAGGATGGTTCAACATTAGAAAAACAACCAACCTAATTAATTATATTAAAAACAAAAATATCCAAAACCACATGATCACTTCAATAGATGCACAAAAAAACCTCTGAAAAAGTACAATGCTCTTTTATGCTAAAAAACCCTATAAAGTACAGGCATAAGGGGGCTTTTTGTAATATCATAAAAAGCATCTATCTAAAACCAAAAGCAAATTGACAAATGGTCAAAGAATATGAACAAGCAAATTTCAAAGAAATCGAAGCCATCAATAATCATATGAAAAAGTGTTCTAAATCACAATTGATTAGAGAGAAGCAAACTAAAACTACACCTGTGAATGTGAAATCCCATTCCCTTTATGATTTTGTAATATTTTATATGTATTCAATAATTCTTTAATGTTTTACAGCTATTCTATTCTGATACTACCCCACCCCCATGCAAAAAAAAAAAACTGTATTATCTCTGACATTCTGCTTTGTTATGATTCTGTGTTTCTTGACTAAGGCTACACCTTGGATTAATGCACAGGACTGCTGATGTCATTGGGGAATATCCCACAGGATGTTAGGGTTAATGCACACCCTGCATGCATAATATATACCCTGTATTCATCACATTTGGACCAAAGTCTTGGGTCAGAGGACCTATTCTAACAGGCAAGGGCAAACTACTTGAGTTAAATCCCATTCTATTTCTGTATTTCTAGCATCTATTGACTGTATTTCTAGCTCAAATTGTACTTTATAAGGCAACCACTCTCAAGGCTGGTTGTCTTTGGGTGCTAACCAGAGGACAGCTTTATAGTGAGATTGGATCCTTCTCTCAATAAACCAATCTCTTTTTGGCTCGGAGACTATTTTATTTTGGTGTCTCAGCTAATAAATTTTTTCAAAATACCTCAGACCTATCAGATTAGCCAATATGGCAATAGAGGAAAGTGGTAAATGTTGTTTGTACTAATGAAAGATCACTTCGGAGATTCCTAAATATACTAGAAATAGAGAAGTGTATTTGAATGTTAATAAAGGATGGGTCTTTAAGGGTGAAATGAAATAAATCAAATAAATGAAACACAGAACACCATCCGAAACTACACAACCCAGAAAACAATCCAGCAGTCAATTTTGGATTATCTGACTATTAACTCAGTGCCCTTGTCAACACCTAGTAGTGTAATATAAAGGTGCTTAATAAATTTTTGTTGAATAGCACTGAATCTTAGCTAACCTAATATGATAAAGAATGGAGAAAAATTAACTGAAATTAAGTCTATATCAAGAAACCTAAATCCAAGAGCAAAATGAACTTGCTAATGACTAATTCTGTCATGCTAGAGGTTCTAAAAAATTGCATTAAAGTTATGACAAACAAAATAAATAATTAGAATTCCAATACTAATTATAAAAGCAATTTGCTTTCCTGAAAAGTGTTTATCTACTCACTCCTTTATTTGAAGACTTGTGAAGTCAAATGTAACACTTTGTAATAGATATGTAAGTTTCAATAATCTACCTTTAATAATTTAGAGTCATTGAACACATAGGAAAGAGACAGGGAAGTTTTATGTTCTTACTCTAGAATCTGAGCTAAAGTTTAATGTGGGATAAGACTTGCAGAGTTACTGTCAATAATAAAATAAAATATTAATACTGCAAAGTTAATTCTCTAATCAGATGATTCAAATCTATGTTTAACAATACAATCTCTCAAACCACTCCTCATTCCTCTTCCCTCCTCTTCATACCCAAAATCAAAATGACAGATAATTATTTGGGTAAAAGTTTTGGGGAAGTTCCAAAAGGAGGATGTTTGAAAAAGCGGACCAGGGGCAGCTGGGTAGCTCAGTGGAGTGAGAGTCAGGCCTAGAGACAGGAGGTCCTAGGTTCAAACCCCGCCTCAGCCACTTCCCAGCTGTGTGACCCTGGGCAAGTCACTTGACCCCCATTGCCCACCCTTACCAATCTTCCACCTATGAGACAATACACCGAAGTACAAGGGTAAAAAAAAAAAAAAAAAAAAAAAGAAAAAGCGGACCAGACATACAATGAAGACTGGGGTATACAACATCATAGAAAAGCACAACTTCATCCAATGCAATTAACACCTTCATAACTTCTCTAATTTTTTTCTTAAATCGTTTTTTTTTTATTCCTTAACAAAACATCAAATAAGATACTAAAGTAAACAACCATGATTAAAAGCTGAGAGAAACTAAGAGGCTTTGCTAGAATGACATTTATACCTGTGTGAAAGGAAAAACTCATTATTTCCCTCAAATAAAAATACAATTACCCTTTCATGGAATAACCTACAAACAGGATGAAGAATTAAAGCAACATAAAACTGAAATACTTTTTAAACTGAGAAAGGGCTGAGTACAGTGCTATGACATTCTACCAAATAACGCACTATCCAGTGTCTACTTTAATACTCCAAGGACTCTCGGGCACCAACATTCTTACGCCTTAGGAGTAGTCATTGCTATGAAGGTGGCACAATGCCATTCTACTCTAAATGCAAAGAATTCACTTCTAGGCTATCTTTCGAAAAGAGATTAATGGTGTTAACCAGCTCTAATTTGCAAAATGGGTCAGCCATGTGACAAATGATAGATAGGAAAGACCCCATCTCAAAAAAAAAAAAGCACCAGACCAATCACACAGATCCTACAGATTAATCCACTTACTCTTTGCTCATCCCTCTCCATCTATCCTAACTTTTACCCTAATTTATACCAGATACCACTGTGACTAACAAGGTCGGTCACATCAGAAACAAAAGTGAGCTAAAAAGGCTATTCAAAGTAGAAAGAGTGACACTGAGAAGAAATTCTGGAACTTTAGTTAGGGGTATTTAAAGACTTCAGAGTGTTCTTTTTGTAAATTAAGAGCCTGCTATATCCTCTCCATAGTATTACTGGTTATAAAATTTCCTCCATCTTCTCTCTAGTGAATTAACCATTACTTAAAGATACTTTTTTTCAGTTTTGTACTCATTCATACTCTGTTCTGAAGATCAGAAATGTGAGAATAATCTGACCTCAGCTGACAGCTGAAGTCAGGAGAGTAAATGAGATCACTCAGAGAATGGGAGAGCAAACCATGTGGGTGAAAAGGAATCTAGGATTTACAACTAAAAGACTGAGAAAAGAAAGTGGGGAAGTTGAATGCATATAGAGCAAAAGAATGAACAATAACAGAATTCCACATCCTTTTTCCCAGTTATCTGTACAGATTAGAATAATTAAGGTCTTTTAGGAAAAATGGGAAAGTTTTCCCAGGAGGGGAAAAAAGGGAAGCAGGAAACAAAGAAGCAAGCATGGGTGAATCGATACTATTGGGCAGACATAATTTACAAATTATACTTACTCAAATTTTAAGAATTTTCTAGACAAAGAATCCCTTTTAAAAAATTATAGATAGGGATTTATACCAGGAATGCAAGGATGGTTCAACATTAGGAAAACCATCCACATAATTGACCATGTCAACAGTCTAACAAACAAAAATCACATGATTATCTCAATAGATGCTGAAAAAGCCTTTGACAAAATACAGCATCCATTCCTATTGAAAACACTGAAAAGTATAGGAATAGAAGGACCTTTCCTAAAAATAATAAACAGTATATACCTAAA